>NC_041388.1:81329261-81348933 GCF_002162155.2 Triticum dicoccoides
GGGAGCGCGACTCCCAAGGGAAAATAAAAGACTAGGTGGCGAATGGTAAAACCAATGTTGGGCATTGCTGGAGGAGTTTTATTCAAGGCGAACTGTCAAGGGGTTCCCATTATAACCCAACCGTGTAAGGAATGCAAAATCTGGGAACATAACACCGATATGACGGAAACTAGGGCGGCAAGAGTGGAACAAAACACCAGGCATAAGGTCGAGCCTTCCACCCTTTACCAAGTATATAGATGCATTAATTAAATAAGAGATATTATGATATCCCGACAAAATATCCATGTTCCAACAAGGAACAAACTCCAATCTTCACCTGCAACTAACAACGCTATAAGAGGGGCTGAGCAAAGCGGTAACATAGCCAAACAACGGTTTGCTAGGACAAGGTGGGTTAGAGGCTTGGTTTAGCAATATGGGAGGCATGATAAGCAAGTGGTAGGTATCGCAGCATAGGCATAGCAAAAGAGCGAGCAACTAGCAAGTAAAGATAGAAGTGATTTCGAGGGTATGGTCATCTTGCCTGAAATCCCGCAAGGAAGAAGAACGAGTCCATGAAGAAGATAAACGGACGTAGTCGAACGGGTCCTCACAAACGCGACGTTATCGGAACCAACCCGAAGAAGCAACACCGGAAAGAAGCACACAACATAGTAAACAAACCACACATGAACATGGCATGATATGCGGGATGCGGTATGCGGTGCATATGCATGATTTGGAAAGAAATGACTGAACCTGACCTCAACTTGGAAATCCAAGCATGCCACTGGAAAGGTGAGTTTATTTCGGTTGAAATCGATATAAAGATCACCGGAATCGGATGCACGGTTTGGAAATGGCAAGCAAAGCAAATATGGCACCGGTCTGCGATAATCAGCATGAGACCATCTAAATGCATCAAGATAAATATGCTACAGCACTCAAACATGACAACAAAATACATGGCAGGGATCCACTCATGAATCTTGACAAAAGATGAACACTGAGCTACGGCTAATTCATCCATTAACAGGTTCAAACAAGCATGGCAAAAGTGCAAATGATAACAGGTTTCAGACTTAGTGAAATAACAACAAATCAGGAATTTATCATCAGGAAGCAATGTTTAGAGCACGATAACTACATGCTACAGGAACATATCATGGAAAAGCAAGGCATGGCATGAAGCTACTCTAAGCATATAACAAAAGTACCTTAGTGACCTTGAGCCACAAGGGATCAGAAAATTCAATTGCAAGCATGTGAACATAGCAAAAACATAAACAGATTCAGACTTAGTAAAAAACTGGAGCATGGCAAAACAGTTAACGAGTAGGCATGTTTACGAGCTCGATGCACTCACTACAAAGCATGGAATGATAAACTAAGCATGCACCCAGCAAGAAGACATGGCATAGAATCTAGAAATGGCAAGAACAACTACATGGCATGCACGGATCAACAACAACAAGCTCGACAAAATCGCTAAACAAGTTAACAATCTGCCAGGAACATTTTATAGCCAAAGTATAGCTCGATTGACTCAAGCTAGGTTGCTCCATAAATGCAAACAAAGACATGGGTGGATAGAGCACCACAATATTAACAAAACATCCTTACTGATCATGCTCAAAAGAGGCACGGATCACTAGGAAACAACATGAACATATGGCATAAAAACAATAACAGGACAATGACTTAGTGAAATTCTAAGTCCCCGAAATCAGCATCATTGAGTACGCTACTTTGCATGCTAGTGCTAGTCACCACAAAGATCAAAAAAATACATGGCATACAACCCTGTAAAGATGGCATGGCATACATCAAAACACATGTAGAGCTCAGGATCATGGCATGCACACATTAATCATGGCAAAAATGACAAAAGTGCATTTGCTGAAACAATCATCACATAGCCCTCTTCCAACAGCATTTCGGGTATCAAGATGAGCTCAAATGAAAATGATGCAATGAGATGAAATGATGTACTCGTCGAGATGAACATTTTGATATGCTACACACACGAATAGGAGCTACGGATGCAGAGTTATGACATGTCAAAGTATGCAAAATATAACTGGAGGAGAGGGAAAAAGTCAACCCCGAGGAGTGGATCCGAGATCTTGGGTTCGTCGGGTACTGTAGCACTTCGTGAAAACCGAGGATGGCCGGACGGAGGTGTCGCCGGACTTGGCCGGAGAAGCACCAGCGGGGTCGGGCCGGAGTTGGTGCGGCGGCGGAGGAGGATGAGACCGGCGAGAGCAGGGCGGCGCCGGGCAGAGGAGCCCGTGAGGCGGCGGCGGCGGGGAGCGCCAGGCGCCGGCAGGGAGAAGGCCGCGGCGGGGCGGCGAGCTCCGACAGGGGCGGGCGCCGACGGGAACCGGGCAGCGGCGAGGCGCGCGGAGGGCGCGGGTGGCGAGCGCTCGGGCGCGGGAGGCCGAGAGCCGAGCGGCGACAGGATGGGCCCCGCGGGCCCGATCCGGGCCGCGCGGGCCGGCGGCGGGGACGGCGGGCGTGGGCCACGTGGCGTGATGCCACTGGCCAGGAGCGGCGGCGGGATTTCGTCCGGCGGGCGCGGACATGCCCGGCGACATGCGGGGGGAATTTTAGGGTTTCATCTGCGGAAATTTCGGGGGAGAGGACATATATATAGGTAGAGGGAGCTATGAGAGTCCACATGAGGTGCGGTTTTCGGCCACGCGATCGTGATCGAACGCTCTAGATGATGGAGCAGGTTTAGGTGGGTTTTGGACCACTTTGGAGGGGTGTTGAGCTGCAACACACACGAGGCCTTTTCGGTCCCCCGGTTAACTGTTGGAGTATCAAACAAAGTCGAAATGGCACGAAACTTGACAGGCGGTCTACCGGTAGTAAACCAAGGCCGCATGACAAGTCTCGGTCCAATCCGAAAACGTTTAACACCCGCACACAAAAAGAGGTAGAAAGGGACACCAGGTGACATAGGAGCGCCGGATTGCAAAACGGACAACGGGGAAAATGCTCAGATGCATGAGACGAACATGTACGCAAATGAAATGCACATGATGACATGATATGCAATGCATGACATGCAAGCAATGACAAGGCAACAACAGGGAATAACTAAAAGACACCTGGCACATCGGTCTCAGGGTGTTACACCAAAGGACAGCAACATAACCACAAGCAAATTAAATCAATCATAGTAATTCACCAATCACCGATAGGACAACAAAAATCTAGTCAGACATCATAAGATGGCTACACATCATTGGATAATAATATGAAGCATAAAGCACCATGTTCAAGTAAAGGGTACAGCGGGTTGCGGGAGAGTGGACCGTTGTAGATAGAGGGGGGAGGTGATGGAGATGTTGGTGAATATGGCGGAGGTGTTGGTGTAGATTGCGGTGATGATGATGGCCCCCGACGACATTTCGGCGCCACCGAAAGCGAGGGAGAGAGAGCCCCCCCTTCTTCTTCTTATTCCTTGACATTCTCCCTAGATGGGAGAAGGGTTCCCCTCTGGTTCATGGACTCCATGGCGGCGGAGGGACGAGAGCCCCTCCGAGATTGGATCTGTCTCTCTGTCTCTCTCTGTTTCTACGTTATGGGATTCTGCCCTTTCACCGTTTCTTATATATCCGGAGATCCGTAACTCTGATTGGATTGAAACCTTCGCCACAATTTTTCTTCTTCTGAAAATTAGCTTTCTTGCGGCCAAAGAAGAGCAGTAACCGCCTTATAAGGGGCCCATGAGGGTCAGGGGCGCGCCCAGGGGGCGCCCCTGCCCCGTGGCCCCCTCGGGCACTGTCTCGCATTGATTTTCTTCCCGTATCTCACAAATATTCCAAAAATATTCTCCGTCCGTTTTTATTCAGTTTGGACTCCATTTGATATGGATTTTCTGCGAAACAAAAAACATGCAACAAACAGGAACTGGCACTGGGCACTGGATCAATATGTTAGTCCCAAAAATAGTATAAAAAGTTGCCAAAAGTATATGAAAGTTGTAGAATATCAGCATGGAACAATAAAAAATTATAGATACGACGGAGATGTATCACCAACCAGTATCATCGCCTATTCTCACGAACAGCGAATTTATCAGCATTGGTCGTCCATTGACGCCAATTGCTCAGGACACATCATGGGCTGATCACCCCCAAGACACACCAAGCCAAGACACACCCAGTACTCCCCCTCCTCAAGTTACCACTCCGGTACTTGATGGTGATAATTACTTGGTGAAGACCACCCCATCTCCAAAAGCGTTACCCGCATTGCGCAGGCTTCGCAAAGGCCCTGGGCCACAGGTCGCCATGCCGAGTGTTCCAGAAGGAGAAGTGCAAAACAACCCAGTGGCACGACAAGTGTTTCCTGACGCCACTCCAACTGTGAACGTCTATGAGTATGAAGCCAAAGTTGCTGATGACATTCCGGCTGCATCAGCCGATGACCAAGAAGAACCCTGTCAAGAAGAAGAGCATGTTGCCACACCCCCTATCAACCCAGAAGTTGTTCTCAAGAAGAACGAGTCTGTGCCCAACCCTCCAGCTACTCAGGTGGAGGTTGACAATATTGAGGCGGCCACCCACAACACTACTGAAGCCAATGACGTTGTCATGGCTGAAGCTAATGTGGCGCCTGAAATGAATACGGTGCTTGAAGCCAATGCTGCACCTGGAGAAAATCTGCAGCTCGAAGTCAATGCCTCTGCTCCTGTACCACCTCCAAGACCTCACACCATTGAGCAAGCATACGATCGTGGTCAACTTGTCACCATCCACTGGCCCATTCTGGTTCCTCCGCCTGCTCCGGGACCACAGTTTTCCTATCATCTGGAGCACAGGCCTCAGGTCCAGAAGCCAAAGCCCAGGCTGCCAAGGTTTCCAGGTACTGCGACTTCGCCAGGATCATTCAATGTGAATGGCTTCAAAGCACACAACACCTTCTTTGATAGTGCCAAGAACCCATATTCGCAGCCAAGGATCTCATCAGATCGGTTTTGGAGCTATCAGCAACGCAGTTATTATTCTTGTGTATTATAGAATCAAGGGCGCATTTTTCCTCATATGCGTCTAGACTGTGAAGCCATCTCTGGCCTGCCCTGCTTGGAAGAAGCCCTAGACTGCTTCAAAGATGCTAGCCTTCTGCAGTTTGTGACCAACAAAGAAAATTAGAATGAGGAGCTTATGCTACAATTCTATGCCACTCTTCACATTCGTGGCTACAACATGGATCCGAAGACTTGGGTCATTGAGTGGATGACAGGTGATGTACACCATGAAGCCAAAGCCCAAGATATAATTGAGCTTACTACCCTGCCCACTCCAGGTGAACACTATGAACCTGGTTGTTAGCTACACATGAATGCTTTGGAGAGCATATTCCAGAAGCCTGAGCCAAACATGAGCCAAATGTTGAGTATGATGAAGCCACTGCCACAAGATGCTGAATATCTAAAGGAGTTCTTTGTTGACAACCTGGAGTATCTGCCCCGCACCATCTATCATATCATAAGGCAAACTCTCTGGCCCGTCAAAGGACATTCTCCTGCAGCGAAGCTTGAAGGAGCAATGAAGACATTGGTTTTCTATCTCTCAAATGGCATCAACTTCAATGCTCAGGATTTCTTCATCAAGAAACTTGCTGCATCTAGCTCTGATTTGTTTGGTCTGAAATTTTATGCTCCATGTGTAATGCACCTCATTAAGCTTCACTCTACTATCAACTATCAGCCCTCTGCGCGCAACCACCTTATCTTCTTGCCAGAGGTTGATATGTCTGTATATGCCATCTACCCTGAACCTGCCAAGGAGCCTATATATCTTCACAATGCAGATCACCAAAGCTTCACTCAACCCATTGAAGGAGTTCTTGCTACCACTCGTCTTTATCCCTTGGCTGGTAACACTCGTGCACCTCGTCGTGCAAACACTGAAGCCACTGAAAGCACCATGGCTCAAAGGCCTCGGAAGCGCTCTCGCGCTCTCAATGACCGAGAGCTTCTCGTGGCATTGCATCAGAAATAGGACAAGCATCATGACTGGCTCAAGCGTCAGATGCAGAGCCTCTTGGTGGATGTTAATCGAATTTGCAATCTTGCCACCAAGAATACCTTTGTCACACATGAAACCTGTCGGCGGTCGTGGAAGAGTCTGACATTGCTCAGTTCTGAAGATGATCTTCAACAAGATGGCTTCACCGAGAGATTCAAATTTGATTCCACTCCTCCGAGGAACGTTGTCTTGTGTTGGACTCCCTCCCTCGAAGACTCTGAGTACTCCTCCTCAGCGGCAACTGTCGATGCCAGAGTCGTCGATGACGAAGATGATGCTACTTCACCAACTACAACTTCGCCTCGAATCGACACTGCACCATGTTCTTCTGCACCATCGGACTACAACATCGACCCTGCACCTTCTCCTCCTCATGGGAACGAGTAGACGCTCTATGTCTTCAAACCTTTTTGGTCCTTACTGACAAAAGGGGGAGAAGCATTTGAGTTGATAGTCTTCAAGCAGGTCATTATTGGGTGGTTGCTATACCTTTTTGCCAAGTGTTTACAACTCTCGCTTTTGATACTTTGGTTCTTTGAGTTGTAACACTTAAACTTGATGGTTGTCTGCTACCTTTTTCTGTTAACTATGTGATGCGATGGTAAATTCCGCTTGTGTGATGATAAATTCCGCACGAAGTCATTCTGCAGACGTCCATTTTTCATTATGCATATCATTACGTCATTACATCCTTTCATGCATGATGAATTGTCTTCATAAGCTGAAAAGGATCTCCACAAGTAAAACATGCCATGTGCACTTGCATTCAAACGCAAAACATTTATATACACATCTTCACGGGGGCCTTTTGCTACTTATGAAGACAATACCTTATCCTTACGATTTCACATACTTTTATCCCCGTTGAAAACTTCAACCAGTTTGTCATCAATCACCAGAAAAGGGGAGATTGTAAGTGCATCTAGTGCCACCCCTAGTTGGTTTTGGAGTATTGACGACAAACCTGGTTGAGGGACTAATGTGTTTGTGAGAATTGCAGGATAACACAGATAGTAGTCCCTCATTGATTCGGTTTAACTACCAGAGATGACCCCTAAAAATGTGTGAAGACATTGAAGACAATGGTGGTCTGTGAAGAGTTTCACATTGAAGACTATGGCATGAGAAGACATCGTATGAAGACTAGATTGCGAAGACATAGTTGTTTCGTAGTTTCCGTTTCTTCTTTGTTGAGTCATAGGAACCACCGTACTGTTAAGTGGGGTCCAAGCGAACAAAGTCAGACTGACTGGAGTGATGCTCAACCAAATCCTATGTCTTTAAGTGAAGACTATGAAGGAAATATGCCCAAGAGGCAATAATAAAGTTATTATTTATTTCCTTATATCATGATAAATGTTTATTATTGATGCTAGAATTGTATTAACCGGAAACATGATACATGTGTGAATATATAGACAAACAAAGCGTCACTAGCATGCCTCTACTTAACTAGTTCGTTAATCAAAGATGGTTATGTTTCCTAGCCATAGACAAAGAGTTGTCATTTGATTAACGGGATCACATCATTGGGAGAATGATGTGATTGACTTGACCCATTCCGTTAGCTTAGCACTTGATCGTTTAGTTTGTTGCTATTGCTTTCTTCATGACTTATACATGTTCCTATGACTATGAGATTATGCAACTCCCGTTTACCGGAGGAACACTTTGTGTGCTACCAAACGTCACAACATAACTGGGTGATTATAAAGGTGCTCTACAGGTGTCTCTGAAGGAACTTATTGGATTGGCGTATTTCGAGATTAGGATCTGTCACTCCGATTGTCAGAGAGGTATCTCTGGGCCCACTCGGTAATACACATCACTTAAGCCTTGCAAGCATTGCAACTAATGAGTTAGTTGCGGGATGATGTGTTACGGAACGAGTAAAGAGACTTGCCGGTAACGAGATTGAACTAGGTATTGAGATACCGACGATCGAATCTCGGGCAAGTAACATACCGATGACAAAAGGAACAACGTATGTTGTTATGCGGTTTGACCGATAAAGATCTTCGTAGAATATGTAGGAGCCAATATAAGCATCCAGGTTCCGCTATTGGTTATTGACCGGAGACGTGTCTCGGTCATGTCTACATAGTTCTCGAACCCGTAGGGTCCGCACGCTTAAAGTTCGATAACGGTTATATTATGAGTTTATGGTTTTTGATGTACCGAAGGTAGTTTGGAGTCCCAGATGTGATCACGGACATGACGAGGAGTCTCAAAATGTTTGAGACATAAAGATCGATATATTGGACAACTATATTTGGATACCGGAATGGTTTCGGGTGAGATCGGGATAATACCGGAGCACCGGGAGGTTATCGGAACCCCCGGGAGGTATATGGGCCTTAATGGGCTTTAGTGGAAAGGAGGGAAAAGAAGCAAGGGAGAGGGCGCCCCCAAGCCCAATCCGAATTGGGAGGGGGGCCGCTCCCCCCCATTTCCTTCCTTCCTCCTTCCTCTTCCTTCACTCTCTCTCTCCAAATAAGAAAAGGAGGAGTGCTACTCCCGGTGGGAGTAGGACTCCCCCCTTGGGCGCGCCTCCTCCCCTTGGCCGTCCCTCTCCTCCCCTCCTTTATATACGGAGGAGAGGGGCACCCCATAGACACAACAATTGATCTCTTGGATCTTTTAGCCGTGTGCGGTGCCCCTCTCCATCATAGTCCACCTCCATAATATTGTAGTGGTGCTTAGGCGATGCCCTGCGATAGTAGAACATCAACATCGTCACCACGCTGCCGTGTTGACGGAACTCTCCCTCAAAGCTCGGCTGGATCAGAGTTCGAGGGATGTCATGGAGTTGAACGTGTCCAGAACTCAGAGGTGCCGTGCGTTCGGTACTTGATCAGTCGGATCGTGAAGACGTACGACTACATCAACCGCGTTGTGCTAACGCTTCCGCTTTCGGTCTACGAGGGTATGTGGACACACTCTCCCCTCTCGTTGCTATGCATCACCATGATCTTGCGTGCGTAGAATTTTTTTTTGAAATTACTATGTTCCCCAATAGTGGTATCAGAGCCAGGTTATATGTGTTGATGTTATATGCACGAGTAGAACACAAGTGTGTTGTGGGCGATACAAGTCATACTGCTTACCAGAATGTCATACTTTGGTTCGGCGGTATTGTTGGATGAAGCGGCCCGGACCGACATCACACGTATGCTTACACGAGACTGGTTGTACCGACGTGCTTTGCACACAGGTGGCTGGCGGGTGTCAGTTTCTCCAACTTTAGTTGAACCAAGTTTGGCTATGCCCGGTCCTTGAGAAGATTAAAACAACACTAACTTGACAAACTATCGTTGTGGTTTTGATGTGTAGGTAAGAACGGTTCTTGCTCAGCCCGTAGCAGCCACGTAAAACTTGCAAGAACAAAGTAGAGGACTTCTAACTTGTTTTTGTAGGGCATGTTGTGATGTGATATGGTCAAGATATGATGCTATATTTTATTGTATGAGATGATCATGTTTTGTAACCGAGTTATCGGCAACTGGCAGGAGCCATATGGTTGTCGCTTTATTGTATGCAATGCAATCGCCCTGTAATTGCTTTATTTTATCACTAAGCGGTAGCGATAGTCGCAGAAGCAATAGTTGGCGAGACGACAACGATGCTACGATGGAGATCAAGGTGTCGCGCCGATGACAATGGTGATCATAATGGTGCTTCGGAGATGGAGATCACAAGCACAAGATGATGATGGCCATATCATATCACTTATGTTGATTGCATGTGATGTTTATCTTTCATGCATCTTATTTTGCTTTGATTAAAGGTAGCATTATAAGATGACATCTCACTAAATTTCAAGACAAAAGTGTTCTCCCTGAGTATGCACCATTGCCAAAGTTCGTCGTGCCCAAACACCACGTGATGATCGGGTGTGATAAGCTCTACGTCCATCTACAACGGGTGCAAGCCAGTTTTGCACACGCAGAATACTCAGGTTAAACTTGACGAGCCTAGCATATGCAGATATGGCCTCGGAACACTGAGACCGCAAGGTCGAGCGTGAATCATATAGTAGATATGATCAACATAGTGATGTTCACCATTGAAAACTACTCCATTTCACGTGATGATCGGTTATGGTTTGGTTGATTTGGATCACGTGATCACTTAGATGATTAGAGGGATGTCTATTAAGTGGGAGTTCTTTAGTAATATGATTAATTGAACTTAAATTTATCATGAACTTAGTACCTGATAGTATTTTGCATGTCTATGTTTGTTGTAGATAGATGGCTAGTGTTGTTGTTCCGTTGAATTTTAATGCGTTCCTTGAGAAAGCAAAGTTGAAAGATGATGGTAGCAATTACATGGACTGGGTCCGTAACTTGAGGATTATCCTCATTGCTGCACAAAAGCATTACGTCCTGGAAGCACCGCTAAGTGCCAAACCTGCTGCATGAGCAACACTAGATGTTATGAACACCTGGCAGAGCAAAGCTGATGACTACTCGATAGTTCAGTGTGCCATGCTTTACGGCTTAGAACCGAGACTTCAACGATGTTTTGAACGTCTTGGAGCATATGAGATGTTCCAGGAGTTGAAGTTAATATTTCAAGCGAATGCCCGGATTGAGAGATACGAAGTCTCCAATAAGTTCTACAGCTGCAAGATGGAGGAGAATAGTTCTGTCAGTGAGCATATACTCAAAATGTCTGGGTATCATAATCACTTGACTCGACTGGGAGTTAATCTTCCTGTTGATAGTGTCATTGACAGAGTTCTTCAATCACTGCCACCAAGCTACAAGAGCTTCGTGATGAACTATAATATGCAAGGGATGAATAAGACAATTCCCGAGCTCTTCGCAATGCTAAAGGCCGCGGAGGTAGAAATCAAAAAGGAGCATCAAGTGTTGATGGTCAATAAGACCGCCAGTTTCAAGAAAAGGGGCAAAGGGAAGAAGAAGGAGAACTTCAAGAAGAAGAACAAACAAGTTGCTGCTCAGGAGAAGAAACCCAAGTCTGGACCTAAGCCTGAGACTGAGTGCTTCTACTGCAAACAGACTGGTCACTGGAAGCTGAACTGCCCCAAGTATTTGGCGGATAAGAAGGATGTCGAGGTGAACAAAGGTATATGTGATATACATGTTATTGATGTGTACCTTACCAGAGCTCGCAGTAGCACCTGGGTATTTGATACTGCTTCTGTTGCTAATATTTGCAACTCGATACATGGACTACGGATTAAGCGAACACTGGCTAAGGATGAGGTGACGATGCGTGTGGGAAATGGTTCCAAAGTTGATGTGATCATCGTCGGCATGCTACCTCTACATCTACCTTCGGGATTAGTTTTAGACCTAAATAATTGATATTTGGTGCTAGCGTTGAGCATGAACATTATATCTGGATCTTGTTTAATGCGAGACGGTTATTCATTTAAATCTGAGAATAATGGTTGTTCTATTTATATGAGTAATATCTTTTATGGTCATGCACCTTTGAAGAGTGGTCTATTTTTTATGAATCTCGATAGTAGTGATACAGATATTCGTAATGTTGAAGCCAAAAGATGCAGAGTTGATAATGATAGTGCAACTTATTTGTGGCACTGCCGTTTGGGTCATATTGGTATAAAGCGCATGAAGAAACTCCATACTGATGGACTTTTGGAATCAGTTGATTATGAATCACTTGGTACTTGCAAACCAAACCTCATGGGCAAGATGACTAAAACGCCGTTCTCCGGAACTATGGAGCGAGCAACTGATTTGTTGGAGATCATACATACTGATGTATGTGGTCCAATGAATATTGAGGCCCGCGGCGGGTATCGTTATTTTCTCACCTTCACAGATGATTTAAGCAAATATGGGTATATCTACGTAATGAAACATAAGTCTGAAACATTTGAAAAGTTCAAAGAATTTCAGAGTGAAGTTGAAAATCACCGTAACAAGAAAATAAAGTTTCTACGATCTGATCGTGGAGGAGAATATTTGAGTTACGAGTTTGCTCTACATTTGAAACAATGCGGAATAGTTCCGCAACTCACGCCACCTGGAACACCACAGCGTAATGGTGTGTCCGAATGGCGTAATCGTACTTTACTAGATATGGTGCGATCTATGATGTCTATTACTGATTTACCGCTATCATTTTGGGGTTATGCTTTAGAGATGGCCGCATTCACGTTAAATAGGGCACCATCAAAATCCGTTGAGATGACACCTTATGAACTATGGTTTGGCAAGAAACCAAAGTTGTCATTTCTTAAAGTTTGGGGCTGCGATGCTTATGTGAAAAAGCTTCAACCTGATAAGCTCGAACCCAAATTGGAGAAATGTGTCTTCATAGCATACCCAAAAGAAACAGTTGGGTACACCTTCTATCACATATCCGAGGGCAAGAATTCGTTGCTAAGAATGGATCCTTTCTAGAGAAGGAGTTTCTCTCGAAAGAAGTGAGTGGGAGGAAAGTAGAACTTGATGAGGTAACAGTACCTGCTCCCTGATTGGAAAGTAGTTCATCACAGAAACCGGTTCCTGTGACGTCTACACCAATTAGTGAGGAAGTTAATGATGATGATCATGAAACTTCAGATCAAGTTGTTACTGAACCTCATAGGTCAGCCAGAGTAAGATCCGCACCAGAGTGGTACGGCAATCCTGTTCTAGAGGTTCTGTTGCTAGACCATGATGAACCTACGAACTATGAAGAAGCGATGGTGAGCCCAGATTCCGCAAAATGGCTTGAAGCCACGAAATCTGAGATGGGATCCATGTATGAGAACAAAGTGTGGACTATGGTTGACTTGCCCGATGATCGGCAAGCCATCGAGAATAAATGGATCTTCAAGAAGAAGACTGGCGCTGATGGTAATGTTACTGTCTATGAAGCTCGACTTGTTGCAAAAGGTTTTCGAAAAGTTCAAGGGATTGACTACGATGAGACCTTCTCACCCGTAGAGATGCTTAAGTCTTTCCGAATCATGTTAGCAATTGCTACATTTTATGATTATGAAATTTGGCAAATGGATGTCAAAACTGCATTCCTGAATGGATTTCTGGAAGAAGAGTTGTATATGATGCAACCGGAAGGTTTTGTCGATCCAAAGGGATCTAACAAAGTGTGCAAGCTCCAGCGATCCATTTATGGACTGGTGCAAGCCTCTCGGAGTTGGAATAAACATTTTGATAGTGTGATCAAAGCATATGGTTTTATGCAGACTTTTGGAGAAGCCTGTATTTACAAGAAAGTAAGTGGGAGCTCTGTAGCATTTCTGACATTACATGTGGATGACATATTATTGATTGGAAATGATATAGAATTTCTGGATAGCATAAAAGGATATTTGAATAAGAGTTTTTCAATGAAAGACCTTGGTGAAGCTGCTTATATATTGGGCATCAAGATCTATAGAGATAGATCGAGACGCTTAATTGGACTTTCACAAAGCACATACCTTGACAAAGTTCTGAAGAAGTTCAAAATGGATCAAGCAAAGAAAGGGTTCTTGCATGTGTTACAAGGTGTGAAGTTGAGTAAGACTCAATGCCCGACCACTGCAGAAGATAGAGAGAAAATGAAAGATGTTCCCTATGCTTCAGCCATAGGCTCTATCATGTATGCAATGCTGTGTACCAGACCTAATGTGTGCCTTGCTATTAGTTTAGAAGGGAGGTACCAAAGTAATCCAGGAGTGGATCACTGGACAGCGGTCAAAAACATCCTGAAATACCTGAAAAGGACAAAGGATATGTTTCTCGTTTATGGAGGTGACAAAGAGCTCGTCGTAAATGGTTACGTCGATGCAAGCTTTGACACTGATCCGGACGATTCTAAATCGCAAACCGGATACGTGTTTTTATTAAACGGTGGAGCTGTCAGTTGGTGCAGTTCTAAACAAAGCGTCATAGCGGGATCTACATGTGAAGCGGGGTACATAGCTGCTTCAGAAGCAACAAATGAAGGAGTCTGGATGAAGGAGTTCATATCCGATCTAGGTGTCATACCTAGTGCATCGGGTCCAATGAAAATCTTTTGTGACAATACTGGTGCAATAGCTTTGGCAAAAGAATCTAGATTTCACAAGAGAACCAAGCACATCAAGAGACGCTTCAACTCCATCCGGGATCAAGTCCAGGTGGGAGACATAGAGATTTGCAAGATACATACGGATCTAAATGTTGCAGACCCGTTGACTAAGCCTCTTCCACGAGCAAAACATGATCAACACCAAGGCTCCATGGGTGTTAGAATCATTACTGTGTAATCTAGATTATTGACTCTAGTGCAAGTGGGAGACTAAAGGAAATATGCCCTAAAGGCAATAATAAAGTTTTTTTTTGACTGTGAGGCAATAATAAAGTTATTATTTATTTCCTTATGTCATGATAAATGTTTATTATTCATGCTAGAATTGTATTAACCGGAAACATGATACATGTGTGAATACCTAGACAAACAGAGCGTCACTAGTATGCGTCTACTTGACTAGCTCGTTAATCAAAGATGGTTATGTTTCCTAGCCATAGACAAAGAGTTGTCATTTGATTAACGGGATCACATCATTAGGAGAATGATGTGATTGACTTGACCCATTTCGTTAGCTTAGCACTTGATCGTTTAGTTTGTTGCTATTGCTTTCTTCATGACTTATACATGTTCCTATGACTATGAGATTATGCAACTCCCATTTACCGGAGGAACACTTTGTGTGCTACCAAACGTCACAACGTAACTGGGTGATTATAAAGGTGCTCTACAGGTGTCTCAGAAGGTACTTGTTGGGTTGGCGTATTTTGAGATTAGGATTTGTCACTCCGATTGTCGGAGAGGTATCTCTAGGCCCACTCGGTAATACACATCACTTAAGCCTTGCAAGCCTTGCAACTAATGAGTTAGTTGCGGGATGATGTGTTACAGAACGAGTAAAGAGACTTGCCGGTAACGAGATTGTACTAGGTATTAAGATACCGACGATCGAATCTCGGGAAAGTAACATACCGATGACAAAAGGAACAACGTATGTTGTTATGCGGTTTGACCGATAAAGATCTTTGTAGAATATGTAGGATCCAATACGAGCATCCAGGTTCCGCTATCGGTTATTGACCGGAGACGTGTCTCGGTCATGTCTACATAGTTCTCGAACCCGTAGGGTCCGCACGCTTAAAGTTCAATGAAAGTTATATTATGAGTTTATGGTTTTTGATGTACCGAAGGTAGTTCAGAGTCCCAGATGTGATCACGGACATGACGAGGAGTCTCGAAATGTTTGATACATAAAGATCGATATATTGGACGACTATATTTGGATACCGAAATGGTTCCGGGTGAGATCGGGATAATACCGGAGCACCGGGAGGTTATCGAAACCCCCTGGGAGGTATATGGGCCTTAATGGGCTTTAGTGGAAAGGAGGGAAAAGAAGCAAGGGAGAGGGCGCCCCCAAGCCCAATCCGAATTGGGAGGGGGGCCGCTCCCCCCCCCCCCCATTTCCTTCCTTCCTCCTTCCTCTTCCTTCACTCTCTCTCTCCAAATAAGAAAAGGAGGAGTGCTACTCCCGGTGGGAGTAGGACTCCCCCCTTGGGCGCGCCTCCTCCCCTTGGCCGGCCCTCTCCTCCCCTCCTTTATATACGGAGGAGAGGGGCACCCCATAGACACAACAATTGATCTCTTGGATCTTTTAGCCGTCTGCAGTGCCCCTCTCCACCATAGTCCACCTCGATAATATTATAGCGGTGCTTAGGCGAAGCCCTGCGACAGTAGAACATCAACATCGTCACCACGTCGTCGTGTTGATGGAACTCTCCCTCAATGCTCGGCTGGATCGGAGTTCGAGGGACGTCATCGAGTTGAACGTGTGCAGAACTCGGAGGTGCTGTGCGTTCGGTACTTGATCGGTCGGATCGTGAAGACGTACGACTACATCAACCGCGTTGTGCTAACGCTTCCGCTTTCAGTCTACGAGGGTATGTGGACACACTCTCCCCTCTCGTTGCTATGCATCACCATGATCTTGCGTGTGCGTAGGATTTTTTTTGAAATTACTACGTTCCCCAACAGACTATGAGAGCGAATCTTATCCAGAGCTGGATAAGTCAGCTTTACTTGTAGCCCAAGTCAAACTGCCGCGTGTGTTTGAAATCTGACCGTTGGACACGTGTCAGTTCCTTAGTGACCCAGGTTCACTTCGGACAAATCAGGTCGGGTTGCCTCGTGGCTATAAATAGCCCACCCCCTACACCATAAATTGGTGGCTGCTCAGAGTTAGTGCACGACTTTTGTCGTTTGAGAGCAACCCACCTTGAAGCTTTTGAGAGAGAAATCCTTACGAGGACAAAGCCCTAAACACTCAGAGACAAAGAGTGTTAGGCATCACTGAAGTCTTTCTGTCTGCGTGATCTGAAGACTTATTACACTTGAGGACTGTGAATCCTCCAGCCGGTTAGGCGTCGCGTTTTGAGCATTCAAGAGTTATTGTGGATCGCCGGTGAACGAAGTCTGTGAAGGTTTAGAAGTCTACCTTGAAGACTTACCAGAATGATTGGGCGAGGACCGTGTGTCCTTAGCTTAAGGGGAATAAGGTGAAGACGCGGTCTCTGAGTTAAATCTCAGCCTCCCTAACCAGACGTACAGTTGTCACAGCAACTGGAACTGGTCCAACAAATACATGTCCTCACCGAGCTACTGGTTCTATCTTTTACCTCTCTTTACTTATTGTTCGTCTTCGTGAAGTCATTGCCTGCTTGCATGATATGATTGACTTCACTGAGTGAAGGTTGTTGTTGTTTGGCTTCATACTATCTTTCATCTTGATTCTACTACTTAGCTGCTGATAGTCTTCGTGCTTTCACTTCATTGCTTACTTGACTATGACTTGTCTAGTGTAGTCTACCTTCCGCTGCATATTTATAGGATCATTGCTATTGTTTGTCTTCAAAGCCCCCATATTTTGAAGATTTTCATAAAAATCACCTATTCACCCCTTCTTTAGTCGATAACTAGCACTTTCAACGTCCTCCACCGCCAACCACGGGTGCTAACCGAACACGACAACAGGGACACACCAAACCAAACAGGCCAGCCCCGGGGCTCGTAAAGTCCCCGCTGCCGTGCTGGTCCACATAGGCCGCCGCCGCTACCCTCTTGATCAACCCATAAGCTCGGCCGGACATAGATAGGCCCGTGAAGCTCCCATCTCCATGTTGCAGCAGTGTGATGTCATCACTGCCATCTTCGTTGCGAGCCGCTCACCAGGCCAACCGGAGGCAACGAGGCAGACCTGCCCTGACCCATATCGGGCCTGAAGGGCCCAGATGTGGGCCTGCAGTGCCCGAGCTCCACCGCCGCCACCCAGCCACCAACGACAACTCCACCACCACCTTGGCCACCCACGCTGCACCAGGGAAGACCCGCCGCTGCGCCAGACCGTCGCCGCCGAGGAGCACCACCTGGGCCAGGGTTGCCCCGCGCCACCCAAAACTAGGATGGGAAAGGTCTGCAGTCCACCGCCACTGGGGCCGCCCGGCCAAGGGCGAACGCAGCACACCGGCGATGGCGGGAGGAAGGGGGGAATTGGGGGGACTAGGGGGCGGGAGACAGGGGGCACGGCCGCGGGGGCGGCGCGGGTCGCGGAAGGGAGAGGAGGAGGAGCGTCAAGACGGGGCGGTGCCTACAATCATGTCCAGATAGTTTGGTCTGAGCTGTTCCGTATTACAGGTGTTTTAAAGGTTAGCGTTGAAGATACCGTAATCGAGCTTGCACGCACGCACGCACCGTCGGGACGATGCACCGTTGGCAAACAAGACGGCATGGGACCAAGGGTGTATGTCAACTGTCGAGCCATAGTGCTTTGCCAATTAAATGATCGAGCGCCATTGCGTTTGACCCAGTAATACGAATAAATGTGTAGTGACCCATGGATATGTACGGGTTACATTTTCAATTATTATCTTGCGATATTATAAGATGTCCAGGGACGGTGCACCGCGCGTTCCATCCTGTCCTTTTCTTTCTCAATAATTGAGTGATGTTTTCTTTAGATCTACCACGATGGCACAAGGCGGCTGACTTGTCGTATGCCCAGAAATGGGTAAATTGGTTTTGTAAGTGTAATAATGCAATGTTATATTTGTACTTTACTATCTATATGTACCTCAATATAAGATGATTTTGTAGTTCAAGGTACGTAGGTAGTATGTGCTTGCTATTATTCAGGACCTCGGTCATCCGGGCACCTTCATGTAAATGACCTCGGTCATCCGGGCGTGTTGCCCATTTTAAATGCATAAGATAGAGTGTGCCTTACCTTTTTATTAAAAATATATATATATATTATTCAGGACTTTTTCTCTTTTTATGTTTCAATCGAAAATCTGATGGGTGAAAAACACTCGAGCCAAGGACTGGAAAAGTGATAATTCTAGGCATGTAATGACGATGCATTGTTTTTCGCTCAAGCATACTACATTGTAATACATGTTGATATGCATACTGTTAACGTATAAATGTATTGCATAGTCTTTTTCATTAGATCGGTCTTTTGGTTGCATTGGCTAGAGCATGCACTTCAACATGGTATCGGAGCCAAGAGGTCTTGAGTTCAACACCCGACTGGTGCAATTAAATTGCAGCCCACTTTTGGTCCATGTTTAGGCCCAAGGGAGTCACACGTGAGCGGGCGTGTTGACGTATAAATGTATTGCCTAGTCTCTTTCATCAGATCAGTCTTTTGGCTCCATTGGCTAGAGCATGCACTTCAACACATTTCACGTTTTCCCTAAGCCTAGTTCGACTAAGTCTGGTTATGGAAATACAGGCTCTGTGCCATGTTCTACAATGCATTTGGTTGCCCACAAAGTTCTAGGCTGCATTAGAGCGCAAACACAAGTACCACATTTGGTTACAGGCTTTGTGCTTCTTCAGATACAACGTTCAACTATTTGGTTATGTGTGCACTCATGATTACTCTCACCTCTTCACATGGTGAACTTATCCCCCACCACCACACTTGTAACAATTTCATCTACGAGCGTCGAAATAAAAAACTTACAACGTTAGAGTTCTGTGGAACAAAGAAATGAAGCTTGTGGTGAAAGAAAAATTAAAATGGTTGATTGTATGTGACGAATTTGACGAAATTTGTCTAAAAAAGCTTCAACCTCAAACATGAAATATAGATCTATTTGTCTATAAGCGTCCAAATAAAAAAACTTACAACATGAGTGTGTGGAACAATGAGATGAAACTAGTGGACAATGGAAATCTCAAACGGTGAACCCTATGCGACGGATTTGACAAAATTCATTTTAAAAAAGCTCCACACAAACACGAAATTGAAGGTTAACAGTCAATGAAATTAGGAACGATCACGGGAATGGAATCACAACATCGAGGTGCATCTTTTTGTGTAGAGCTTATCTTGAATCATAACATTGTTGTGTATATTAGAAGGGATCATGTGAAGAAGATTAAGAAATATGAGAAGAACATATCGCGTGCAAAGTTGCATACCAGGCTGCGGCAGGAGAGCCACTGCGAGCGCTCCCTTGCTCTTGCTTGGGTCTGGTTCACTGGAAACGGTCGGTGCGACCATTTCTCCGGAGCCAGGACCGGGGGAGGGAGGGGTTGCTTTAAGCTTCATGCCATGCAAGCTCACCTGGTCTCGTGGGCAA
>NC_041388.1:81349104-81384039 GCF_002162155.2 Triticum dicoccoides
CCTGATGATTCAAGTTGTGTTCTCGATGATGTTGCCGACCCTGGCGTGGAGTCGATACCCTATGTGTTTGGTGTTTGGGTTGCAGGTCTTAGGCATTTGTCTATCGAGGCTTTCTTGTTCTTTCTTTGTATCATGTCTTGCTTGGCAATGTCAGGTCATGGAGTTGTGTGTGTCGTGTGAGTTGCGACATCTTTGAGGATGTATCAGTCGTGCCATCTTCAACAAGGCAAGCTACATCTACGGGCAAGTTACGGGTTTTTTTTTTACGTAAATGGACACCCACGCCCTCCACTTAACTTCAGGGGGGCGATTAATTAGGAGGGACAGTTAATTTGGCTAATTAAAAGAGGACAAATCAGCCCGTACGTAGGGTTCGTAAGGAGCAGCACTGCCCGTAGGTGTAGCATTTTCACGCCTTGGGCCGTTGTATCATCATTCTTTTTGAAGAAATACATGCAGCTCTTCTGTATGGTTTTAAAAAATCATTTCTCCAAAATGAAACCTCGAGTTCTCCCAATCACACAGAGATATGTACGCGTGCACCGGCGGCCGCGGCCATCCGACCAGCATCACAGGCCCGGATAGTCGTGGCGGTGTTTACTAGCTAGAGGCAGTATTGCACCAACCGACCGTTGCCACGGGTATGTCAAAGCATGGGACGAACACATGCTAAAAATAAGCGTCCAGCCCTACCGCCGCAGCGATTAGAATATGCCATCCGACTTAAGAGCATCTCCAACAGGTTGTAAAATGTCCATGTCATCAACCAACAAGCTATCATACATTCTTTAAAAAAAATAAGCTATCATACAACTACTTCAATGGGTTGTATGTAAGCTATCCAATAGATGGTGAGACAATAAATATGATTGCTCTCTATTTCATCTTGAAGCTTATGCAAAGGTTGTTGGTTAATCTACATACAACTTTGCTCTTTCTCCATATTTAATACATGCCACAACATCATTATGTCCTAAGTGGCAAATTTACCAATATCTATCTCACAACTGTTGAAGATGCCCTAAGAAGCATCCCGATCCAGCGTGCACACGATCCAAGCATCCATCCCTTTCCTTCCCCAGAGCGATATTTCATTATTTCCTCAGCCTACTGCCTCTACATAGTTATGTGGCGTATGCAGATTTCATGGCTCCGATTCCTTTCAATGAACCTGGTCAAAGTTTTGGACCGGAGACCCGTCTGGCCGGTAGCTCCTTGACCTTGACCCAAATGCAATGTATTTGTCCTCCAATTTGCTATCGTCCACACAATAATGGCAACGATGTAGTACCATGTCACGAATACAAATTTTAAATGCATGTCGACAAGAGCATGTGCTAAGCTGTGCTTTTTTTTAACATAGTAAAACCGCATATGCTCACATACCCGTGCTTTTTTTTAAACATGATAAAACCGCATATGCTCACATACCCATTCATACACTCAATTCTATGAAAGCATGCACACACCAGTGATAGAGCTAGAGTGGCCAGGTAGACCATGACCCACCCTGGGTTGCAAGATTGAATTTGGTTTGAAAATATAATATTTATATGAACAGTTTTTATCGCTGGCCCATCCTGGCCCAGTGGGCTAACTTCGCTGCAAGCACACACACCCTACCCTTTTGAGCACATCCGAGATACAATGCGATCATCTGTGTCAAGTCTAGGGCTTGAAAGACTTCGCTCCCAACTGTTCTTGAGGTGATTTGAGAGGCGAAAAGCTCGACTGTTTCGAATCTGGCGTGTAGTTAGGGCAGGGTTAGTGTTTCCTGGAGGTGTTACTTCAGTGGAGAGGACGATGCTGAGTCGAAATAAATCGTTGTTGTTGTTCTTTCTCCAACTTTGTGGTTCTCTAATCGGTGACGCCGGGGATCTGTCGGCTTAGTCGTCTCATTGGTCTATGATTCCGGTGAGCTTAGGTTCTGGTGGTTGGCTCTTGTCATTCTCGACGGTAGCATGGTCGACCTCCGTAGATGAATTTGATGGCTTGAAGTTGGGTCGGCGGATGCAGGTTGGAGGCAACGCTCCTCTTCCTCAATTACATGAAGACGGTGGTGCCCAGATCAGGTGGACATGGGGAAGATCCTCGCCCGACGTGTCACAATGACTCGATCTTGTCGCTTGCAACGGATCGTTTAATCGGCTTGAAAAGCAGTATGGTCGATGATGCTGCTCTTCCTGATCCGGCTTTGAAGGATGATCCGCCCTGCCTCCAGCGGCGCTACGGCGACAGTGGTGATCGACGGGTGGCCGTTCGGCAAGGTACAAGGGGATCTGATGTTCAGAATGTGTTTTTTTCCTGTTACATGCACACTTGGCCCCTCCTCCCAACCCTAGCCGCCCCTCCTCCTCATCCCCACCTCTCCCCTTCCTCCCCGCCGCCTGAGGCAGCCGCCGGGCAAGCCCGGGGCGCCAAGGATGGTAGCAGTGGGGCCTCAGTTGCCCTGCTACTGCGTGGGGAACCCCGGATGTGGAGCGGCGGCTCCATTGGCAAGGGACGGCCGGCTAGCAGCCGTGCGGGCGGTGGATCTGGTGTCCCGGCCGTGCGGGCGGCGGGATCCGGTGGTCGTTGGCGGCCGGCGGCGGCTTCTGTGGCGGTCGGTGCGCGCGATCTGGCGCCTCCCCTCCTCCCCTGTTCGGCGTGCGGGCCAACCTGGTCAGGCCGCGCTTCCTCTTGGTCACCGGTTCTATACAAGAGGCGCTGCTGGTGGCGAGGATCTAGTTCGGGCGAAATCCCTGGCCGGCCATGACAGGCCACGCCGACGGCAACGCCTGAGGGCGCCGTTCCCCTCCTTGGAGGCGTTGGTATGGACCGATCTCCTCACTTCACCTTTCCCTAGGTCTCCCGCGAAAGCCCTAACTTTGTTGGGCGGCGGCGGCGCTCACGACGCCGTTTCCTTCTTGAAGGCGCCGCTTTGGGAACTTTGGGGTTGGGTGGCGCTTGTGGGTGGTTGGCGACGACGGTGGTGCGGCCCTATCCTCGCATGGATTTACGTACGTTGCTTGGGGATGGACTCGCGTAGGTGGAGGTCGTCGTCTGGCGTCGTGGTGGCGTCAATGGCGGAGGACCTGCCAAGGCTCGCGTAGGTGGAGGTCGTCATGGTGACGTCGATGGCGAAGGACCTGCCAAGGTTGTCACCTCAATCTGCTCTGAAGATAGACCAGTGGAAGATGGCGGCGACGACACATGTGAGTGTGTCGGACTGGTTTGAACCCCGGACCCGGCAGATGGCTCGGTGAGGCCCTCCGGCTTTAGATGTTAGGTTTAGGTGAGAGGTCTGGGTATGTGGCACAGCTTGCACCCCTTTATCATTTCGATAGGAGTAGCGGGCTAGCGGCAGATGTTGCCAAGATAACAGATTCAGGCATATTGTTGTTCTATTTTGTAAGATCCTCGAGAATAATTAATAAAATGGCGGCATGCATCTTCCATATGCAGAGACCGGGGTCATCCTCCTTTTTTAAAAGAAAAACATGTTCCTGTGTGCGTAACTTCTTGACATCAGTTTCTCTGGATGTCTTGTATGGTTTTTCACGTGCTAGTACGTTGTAATCTTCATGTTTAATGGAATGTGGATACTTTTCGAAAAAAGTCTAGGCATTGAATTTGTGTGGCTTAGTTTCATCATAAGGATCCTATAAGCATTTAATTTAAGTTACGCCCAGTTCGCCTTGTGGTAAGTTGTGCTTCTGTGTACTCGTGTATTGTTTCCTTCGATGTATTGACACGCAAAGCTTCGGATGAAACTGTTCAGTTACGCTGCAGAAACACTTCTCGAAAGCGAGAGATGGGTCAACAAGCAAGATGAGCGTCCGGTCTGTTGAGTAACGTGATAGTATTAGTATTAAGAAATATAGATTAGACTAGGAAATATACTGGCTTGGCTGGTACTTCAAATAAATCATGTACTTCTATATATATGTTCACGAGGCTCAAGCAATATAACATAATATTCTATCAAACCCCTCTCTCTCCCTTCTAACATGGTATCTATCGCAAGTCGACCCTAAACCCTAGCCACCGTCGCTTGCGCAACCGCGCGCCGCCCTCGGAGCGGTCGGCCTCCATGACCGCCGCCGGGGGCCGCGCCGCCCGTACCTAGGGTTCGTCCGCCGGTCGTGTTGACTAGCTGCCCTATAGAGTCTTTTCGCCGAGCCTTGCTTCGGGGTTTTCTCTCTCCCGTCGGTCATCTTGATCGCGCGGTTTCTTTTTGGTTTTCAGATCAATTCTTGATCGGTTTGCGTCGTCCACCGCCGTCGTCGACCCCGTACGCCTCTACTCCAACACAGGCGCGATCGACCGGCTTCTTCACCGACCCGGCGGCCTCGCGCGCCGTCCGCACGTCTGCCCGCTGGTCGCCCCGACCCGGCGGCCTCGCGTCTTGCGGCGGCCCTTCACCGCCGCTGTTCGCGCGCCGGCCCGTCCGTCGATCTACGCCGGCCGTCACCGCCCTACTACGACCGGGACTCCTGCATCACCCCGACCCGGCGGCCTCGCGCCATGTGGCGGCCAATCATAGCCGCCCAGCCGCCCGCCGCCGCCGGCTTCATCTCGGACTCTGCTGCCACCGCGCCTCCACCGAGCGACGTCCCCGACCTCGCGCGCGATCGGATTGATCACCCGCCCGCCGCCGCGATTCGCCTCATCTACGCCGTGCGACCGACCTGGCCCGTCGGTTGCGCGCGCCTCCGCAGGCCCCGTGAAGACCGTTCTGTTGGGGAACGTAGTAATTTCAAAAAAATTCCTACGCACACGCAAGATCATGGTGATGCATAGCAACGAGAGGGGAGAGTGTTGTCTACGTACCCTCGTAGACCGGCAACGGAAGCGTTGACACAACATAGAGGAAGTAGTCGTACGTCTTCCCGATCCGACCGATCCAAGTACCGAACGTACGGCACCTCCGAGTTCTGCACACGTTCAACTCGGTGACGTCCCTCGAGCTCCGATCCAGCAAAGTGTTGAGGGAGAGTTTTGTCAGCACGATGGCGTGATGACGGTGATGATGTTCTACCGATGCAGGGCTTCGCCTAAGCACCGCTACGATATGACCGAGGTGGAATATGGTGGAAGGGGGCACTACACACGGCTAAGGAACGATCACGAAGATCAACTTGTGTGTCATGGGGTGCCCCCTTGCCCCGTATATAAAGGAGGGAGAGGGGGAGGTGCGGCCGGCCCAAGGGGTGCGCCTGGAGGAGTCCTACTCCCACCGGGAGTAGGACTCCCCCCTCTGCCTTGTTGAAAAAGGAAGGAGGAAGGGAGAAAGAGGAAAGGGGGGCGCCGCCCCCCCTTCCTTGTCCTATTCGGACTAGGGGGGAGGGGGCGCGCGGCCTGCCCTGGCCGGTCCTCCTCTTCTCCCTTAGGGCTCATGTAGGCCCAGTAAACCCCGGGGAATTCCCGTAACTCTCCGGTACTCCAAAAAATACCTGAATCATTCGGAACCTTTTCGATGTCCGAATATAGTCGTCCAATATATCGATTTTTACATCTCGACCATTTCGAGACTCCTCATCATGTCCCCGATCTCATCCGGGACTCCGAATTACCTTTGGTACATCAAAACATATAAACTCATAATATATCCGTCATCAAACTTTAAGCGTGCAGACTCTACGGGTTCGAGAACAATGTAGACATGACCGAGACACGTCTCCGGTCAATAACCAATAACGGAACCTGGATGCTCATATTGGCTCCCACATATTCTACGCAGATCTTTATCGGTCAAACCGCATAACAACATACGTTGTTTCCTTTGTCATCGGTATGTTACTTGCCCGAGATTCGATCGTCGGTATCTCAATACCTAGTTCAATCTCATTACCGGCAAGTCCCTTTACTCGTTCCATAATACACCATCCCGCAACTAACTCATTAGTTACAATGCTTGCAAGGCTTATAGTGATGTGCATTACCGAGTGGGCCCAGAGATACCTCTCCGACAATCGGAGTGGCAAATCCTAATCTCAAAATACGCCAACCCAACAAGTACCTTTGGAGACACCTGTAGAGCACCTTTATAATCACCCAGTTACGTTGTGACGTTTGGTAGCACACAAAGTGTTCCTCCGGTAAACGGGAGTTGAATAATCTCATAGTCATAGGAACATGTATAAGTCATGAAAAAGCAATAGCAACAAACTAAATGATTAAGTGCTAAGCTAACGAAATGGGTCAAGTCAATCACATCATTCTCCTAATGATGTGATTCCGTTAATCAAATGACAACTCATGTCTATGGTTAGGAAACATAACCATCTTTGATCAACGAGCTAGTCAAGTAGAGGCATACTAGTGACACTATGTTTGTCTATGTATTCACACATGTATTATGTTTCCGGTTAATACAATTCTAGCATGAATAATAAACATTTATCATGATATAAGGAAATAAATAATAACTTTATTATTGCCTCTAGGACATATTTCCTTCAGTCTCCCACTTGCACTAGAGTCAATAATCTAGTTCACATCGCCATGTGATTTAATACAATAGTTTACATCACCATGTGATTAACACCCATAGTTCACATCGACATGTGACAAACACCCAAAGGGTTTCTAGAGTCAATAATCTAGTTCACATCGCTATGTGATTAACACCCGAAGAGTACTAAGGTGTGATTATGTTTTGCTTGCGAGGGAAGTTTAGTCAACGGGTCTGCCACATTCAGATCCGTATGTATTTTGTAAATTTTTATGTCAATAATGCTCTGCACGAAGCTACTTTAACTGATTTAGAGTCATCTGGATCAGTGTCAAAATTTGCATCGACGTAACCCTTTAGGACGAAACTTTTTGTCACCTCCATAATCGAGAAACATATCCTTATTCCACTAAGGATAATTTTGACCGTTGTCCAGTGATCTACTCCTAGATCACTATTGTACTCCCTTGCCAAACAGTGTAGGGTATACAATAGATCTGGTACACAGCATGGCATACTTTATAGAACCTATGGCTGAGGCATAGGGAATGACTTCCATTCTCTCTCTATCTTCTGCCGTGGTCGGGTTTTGAGTCTTACTCAACTTCACACCTTGTAACACAGGCAAAAACTCATTCTTTGACTGTTCTATTTTGAACTACTTCAAAATCTTGTCAAGGTATGTACTCATTGAAAAATTTATCAAGCGTCTTGATCTATCTCTATAGATCTTGATGCTCAATATGTAAGCAGCTTCACCGAGGTCTTTCTTTGAAAAACTCCTTTCAAATACTCCTTTATGCTTTCCAGAAAATTCTACATTATTTCCGATCAACAATATGTCATTCACATATACTTATCAGAAATGTTGAAGTGCTCCCACTCACTTTCTTGTAAATACAGGCTTCACCGCAAGTCTGTATAAAACTATATGCTTTAATCAACTCATCAAAGCGTATATTCCAACTCCGAGATGGTTGCACCAGTCTATAGATGGATCGCTGAAACTTGCACATTTTTTGTTAACACCTTTAGGATCGACAAAACCTTCTGGTTGCATCATATACAACTCTTCTTTAATAAATCCATTAAGAAATGCAGTTTTGTTTATCCATTTGCCAGATTTTATAAAATGCGGCAATTGCTAACATGATTCGGATAGACTTAAGCATAAATACGAGTGAGAAACTCTCATCGTACTCAACACCTTGAACTTGTCCAAAAACCTTTTGCGACAATTCTAGCTTTGTAGATAGTAATACTACTATCAGCGTCCGTCTTCCTCTTGAAGATTCATTTATTCTTGATGGCCTGCCGATCATCGGGCAAGTCAACCAAAGTCCATATTTTGTTCTCATACATGGATCCCATCTCAGATTTCATGGCCTCAAGCCATTTTGCGGAATCTGGCCTCATCATCGCTTCCTCATAGTTCGTATATTCGTGATGGTCAAGTAACATGACCTCCAGAATAGGATTACCGTACCACTCTGGTGCGGATCTCACTCTGGTTGACCTATGAGATTTGGTAGTAACTTGATCTGAAGTTACATGATCATCATCATTAGCTTCCTCACTAATTGGTGTAGGAGTCACAGGAACAGATTTCTGTGATGAACTACTTTCCAATAAGGGAGCAGGTACAGTTACCTCATCAAGTTCTACTTTCCTCCCACTCACGTCTTTCGAGAGAAACTCCTTCTATAGAAAGGATCCATTCTCAGCAACGAATATCTTGCCTTCGGATCTGTGATAGAAGGTGTACCCAACATTTTTTTTTAAGTATCCTATGAAGAGGCACTTCTCCGATTTGGGTTTGAGCTTATCAGGTTGAAACTTTTTCACATAAGCATTGCAACCTCAAACTTTAAGAAACAACAGCTTAGGTTTCTTGCCAAACCATAGTTCATACGGTGTCATCTCAACGGATTTAGATGGTGCCTTATTTAACGTGAATGCAGCTGTCTCTAATGCATAACCCCAAAACGATAGTGGTAGATCGGTAACAGACATTATAGATCGCACTATATCTAATAAAGTACGGTTATGACATTCGGACACACCATTATACTGTGGTGTTCCAGGTGGCATGAGTAGTGAAACTATTTCACATTGTTTTAACTGAAGGCCAAACTCTTAAATCAAATATTTTACCTCTGCGATCATATCGTAAAAACTTTTATTTTCTTGTTACGATGATTCTCCACTTCACTCAGAAATTCTTTAAACTTTTCAAATGTTTCAGACTTGTGTTTCATCAAGTAGATATACCCATATCTGCTCAAATCATCTATGAAGGTCAAAAAATAACGATACTTGCCGCGAGCCTCAACATTCATCGGACCGCATACATCAGCATGTATTATTTTCAATAAGTCAGTTGCTCGCTCCATTTTTCCGGAGAATGGAGTCTTAGTCATCTTGCCCATGAGGCATGGTTCGCAAGCATCAAGTGATTCCAAAAGCCCATCAGGATGGAGTTTCTTCATGCGCTTTACACCAATATGACCTAAACGGCAGTGCCACAAATAAGTTGCACTATCATTATTAACTTTGCATCTTTTGGCTTCAATATTATGAATATGTGTATCACTACGATCGAGATCCAACAAACCATTTTATTGAGTGTATGACCATAGAAGGTTTTATTCATGTAAATAGAACAACAATTATTCTCTAATTTAAATGAATAATCGTATTGCAACAAACATGATCAAATCATATTCATGCTCAACGCAAACATCAAATAACACTTATTTAGTTTCAACACTAATCCCGAAAGTATAGGGAGTGTGCGATGATGATCATATCAATCTTGGAACTACTTCCAACACACATCGTCACCTCGCCCTTAACTAGTTTTTGTTTATTCTGCAACTCCCGTTTCGAGTTACTACTCTTAGCAACTGAACCAGTATCAAATGCTGAGGGGTTCCTATAAACACTAGTAAAGTACACATCAATAACATGTATATCCAATATACCTTTGTTCACTTTGCCATCCTTCTTATCCGCCAAATACTTGGGGCAGTTCAACTTCTAGTGACCAGTTCCTTTGCAGTAGAAGCACTTAGTCTCAGGCTTAGGACCAGCCTTGGGCTTCTTCACTTGAGCAACTTGTTTGTTGTTCTTCTTGAAGTTTCCCTTCTTCTTCCCTTTACCCTTTTATTGAAACTAGTGGTCTTGTCAACCATCAACACTTGATGTTTTTCTTGATTTCTACCTTCGTCGATTTCAGCATCACGAAGAGCTTGGGAATCGTTTCCGTTATCCCTTGCATATTATAGTTCATCACGAAGTTCTACTAACTTGGTGATGGTGACTAGAGAATTCTGTCAACCACTATCTTATCTGGAAGATTAATTCCCACTTGATTCAAGCGATTGTAGTACCCAGACAATCTGAGCACATGCTCACTGCTTGAGCTATTCTCCTTCATCTTTTATCTATAGAACTTGTTGGAGACTTCATATCTCTCAACTCGGGTATTTGCTTGAAATATTAACTTCAACTCCTGGAACATCTCATATTGTCCATGACGTTCAAAACGTCTTTGAAGTTCCTATTCTAAGCCGTTAAGCATGGTGCACTAAACTATCAAGTAGTCATCATATTGATCTAGCCAAACATTCATAACGTCTGCATCTACTCCTGCAATAGGTCTGTCACCTAGCGGTGCATCAAAGACATAATTCTTCTGTGTAGTAATGAGGATAATCCTCGGATCACGGATCCAATCCGCATCATTGCTACTAACATTTTTCAACATAATTTTTCTCTAGGAACACAATAAACTGGGAGCAACATTGCGAGCTATTGATCTACAACATAGATATGCTAATACTACCAAGACTAAGTTCATGATAAATTAAAATTCAATTAATCATATTACTTAAAAACTCCCACTTAGACAGACATCCCTCTAATCTTCTAAGTGATCACGTGATCCATATCAACTAAACCATGTTCGATCATCACGTGAGATGGAGTAGTTTCAATGGTGAACATCACTATGTTGATCATATCTACTATATGATTCATGCTTGACCTTTCGGTCTCCGTGTTCCGAGGCCATATCTGTTATATGCTAGGCTCGTCAAGTTTAACCTGAGTATTCCGCGTGTGCAACTGTTTTGCACCCGTTGTATTTGAACGTAGAGCCTATCACACCCGATCATCACGTGGTGTCTCAGCACGAAGAACTTTTGCAATGGTGCATACTCAGGGAGAACACTTATACCTTAATAATTTAGTGAGAGATTATCTTATAAAGCTACCGCCGAACTAAGAAAAATAAGATGTATAAAAGATAAACATCACATGTAATCATAATATGTGACATGATATGGCCGCCATCATGTTGTGCCTTTGATCTCTATCTCCAAAGCATCGTCATGATCTCCATCGTCACCGGCATGACACCATGATCTCCGTCATCTTGATCTATATCAATGTGTCGTCACATGGTCGTCTCGCCAACAATTGCTCTTGCAACTATTGCTATCGCATAGTGATAAAGTAAAGCAATTATTTGGCGCTTGCATCTTATGCAATAAAAAGACAACCATAAGGCTTCTGCCAGTTGCCGATAACTTCAACAAAACATGATCATCTCATACAACAACTTATATCTCATCACGTCTTGACCATATCACATCACAACATGCCCTGCAAAAACAAGTTAGACGTCCTCTACTTTGTTGTTGCAAGTTTTACGTGGCTGCTACTGGGCTTAGCAAGAACTGTTCTTACCTACGCATCAAAATCACAACGATAGTTTGTCAAGTTGGTGTTGTTTTAACATTCGCAAGGACCGGACGTAGCCACACTCGGTTCAAACTAAAGTTGGAGAAACTGACACCCGCCAGCCACCTGTGTGCAAAGCATGTCGGTAGAACCAGTCTCGCGTAAGCGTACGCGTAATGTCGGTTCGGGCCGCTTCATCCAACAATACCGCCGAACCAAAGTATGACATGCTGGTAAGCAGTATGACTTATATCGCTCACAACTCACTTGTGTTCTACTCGTGCATAACATCAACACATAAAATCTAGGCTCTGATACCACTGTTGGGGAACGTAGGAATTTCAAAAAAAATCCTATGCACACGCAAGATCATGGTGATGCATAGCAACGACAGGGGAGAGTGTTGTCCATGTACCCTCGTAGACTGACAACGGAAGCGTTGACACAATGTAGAGGAAGTAGTCGTACGTCTTTCCGATCCGACCGATCCAAGTACCGAACGTACGGCACCTTCGAGTTCTACACACGTTCAACTCAGTGACGTCCCTCGAGCTCCGGTCCAGCAAAGTGTTGAGGGAGAGTTTTGTCAGCACGACGGTGTGATGACGGTGATGATGTTCTACCGATGCAGGGCTTCGCCTAAGCACCGCTACGATATGACCGAGGTGAAATATGGTGAAAGGAGGCACCGCACACGGCTAAGGAACGATCACGAAGATCAACTTGTGTGTCATGGATGCCCCCTTGCCCCCGTATATAAAGGAGGGAGAGGGGGAGGTGCGGCCGGCCCAAGGGGTGCGCCTGGAGGAGTCCTACTCCCACCGGGAGTAGGACTCCCCCCTCTTGCCTTGTTGGAAAAGGAAGGGGGAAGGGAGAAAGAGGAAAGGGGGTGCCGCCACCCCCCCTTCCTTGTCCTATTCGGACTAGGGGGGAGGGGGCGCGCGGCCTGCCCTGGCCGGTCCTCCTCTTCACCCTTAGGGCCCATGTAGGCCCAATAACCCCCGGAGAATTCCCGTAACTCTCCGGTACTTCAAAAAAAATATCCGAATCACTTGGAACCTTTCCGATGTCCGAATATAGTCGTCCAATATATCGATCTTTACGTCTCGACCATTTCAAGACTCCTCGTCATGTCCCCGATCTCATCCGGGACTCTGAATTACCTTCGGTACATCAAAACACATAAACTCATAATATATCCGTCATCAAACTTTAAGCGTGCGGACCCTATGGGTTCGAGAACAATGTAGACATGACCGAGACACGTCTCCGGTCAATAACCAATAACGGAACCTGGATGCTCATATTGGCTCCCACATATTCTACGAAGATATTTATCGGTCAAACCGCATAACAACATACGTTGTTCCTTTTGTCATCGGTATGTTACTTGCCCGATATTCGATTGTCGGTGTCTCAATACCTAGTTCAATCTTGTTACCGGAAAGTCCCTTTACTCGTTCCGTAATACACCATCCTGCAACCAACTCATTAGTTACAATGCTTGCAAGGCTTATAGTGATGTGCATTACCGAGTGGGCCCAGAGATACCTCTCCGACAATCGGAGTGACAAATCCTAATCTCGAAATACGCCAACCCAACAAGTACCTTTGGAGACACCTGTAGAGCACCTTTATAATCACCCAGTTACGTTGTGACGTTTGGTAGCACACAAAGTGTTCCTCCGGTAAACAGGAGTTGCATAATCTCATAGTCATAGGAACATGTATAAGTCATGAAAAAAGCAATAGCAACAAACTAAATGATTAAGTGCTAAGCTAACGAAATGGGTCAAGTCAATCACATCATTCTCCTAATGATGTGATCCCGTTAATCAAATGACAACTCATGTCTATAGTTAGGAAACATAACCATCTTTGAACGAGCTAGTAAAGTAGAGGCATACTAGTGACACGCTGTTTGTCTATGTATTCATACATGTATTATGTTTCCGGTTAATACAATTCTAGCATGAATAATAAACATTTATCATGATATAAGGAAATAAATAATAACTTTATTATTGCCTCTAGGGAATATTTCCTTCACGTCCCGAGTTCAGTGTGCCCCTCTACCGATCGAGCAATGGGCTGCCGTTGCGTCGCCTTGTCGGGCCGCGGCGCCGCCGCCCCGTGGTTCTTCTTCCAGCTGCACTGACCCGTGTCACTTCTGCGTCGCCCCTTCGGGCCGTAGTACCGCGTTCCGCGGTCCACCGCCGCCCAGAGGCCGTCCGCTCCAGGTCGTCCCCGTGGCGGCACCGATCCTCGCGCCGCCACTGTGTCGCCCCGTCGGGCCGTAGCGAGCGTGGCACGCGGTCCACGCCGCCGTCCAGAGGCCGTCCCCGCGGTTGCACCGACCCGCGCTCCTCCACCGTGCCGCCCCTTCGGGCTGTCGCGCCGCGGCCCGCGGTCCCTGCTGCCGCCCCGAGGTCTGCGTCGCGCCGTCTCCCTTGGCGCGGGAACGCCACCGTCCGCGCCGGACTTCGTCATGCTGGCGGGTTCTTAGCCTACTTCGAGCACCGCCGCGGCGCTCCTAACCTAGCCGCCTCCGCCGCTCTTCTTTGGCCGCCGCCGCCGCTACCCACGTAGCTGCCCCGCCCGTCCACCTCCTTCGTCTTCGTCCAGCACCGGCCCGTTGCCAGCGTCGCCGTCATCTACACCGACCACTTCGTCTACTCCGACAACCGCGGGCAACATCGGCCCCGCGCTGATTGACGCCGCAACCGTCGTCGAGTCCTTCTCTGCTGGCCTCTCCGACTCCTCCGACATGACGTACAGCTTATGCAGGTCCTCGTCTATGCATGCCCCGTGCTGGCAGCACCGATGCGTTCCTTCGTCCACGACGTGTCCCCGGGCCTGGCAAGCCTGGTGCGGCGCTTCGTCAACTTCGTCTTCGTCCGTCTACGCATGTCCGGTGCTGGCAACACCGGTGCGTGCCTTCGTCTACGATGTGTCCCCGGGTTTGGCAAACCCGCCGCGACACGTCGTCAACAACATCTTCTTCCCGGCGCACCACTATTGCGACACCAATGCGCCCATGACTAACTCGGCGCCTCCTCGCGCCCGCGGCTCAATGGCGACTTCCTCGACACCGGCCACCCCGACTCGACATCGACCACGACATTCTTCGCACGGCTACCTCGACCACAGCTCCACCACCCACGCTCTTGGCTACATCGACAAACGGCACAAAGGGCTACTGCCTGCTTGAGCAACCTCGTTGGTTTCCACCCCAACCACGACTCCGCGATGCGTCGACCGTTGTGACTGTGGTGGGGGGGGGGGAGGGGGGTCCGTCGGCTTGACTTCGGATTCTTCTCCAGTCTCACCGTCTGTGTCGCTACCGTTGTGACTGCGGGGGTGTTGAGTAACATGATTGTATTAGGAAACATAGGTTAGATTAGGAAATATTCCGGCTTGCCTTGTACTCCAAGTAGATCATGTACTCCTATATATATATATATGCCCACGAGGCTCAAGCAATACAACGGAATATTCCACCAAACCTCTCTCTCCCTTCTAACACGGTCTCGTCTTGGATCTCATGCTGATCGTGTCCCCTACATCTCCATTGCTCCTCCCTTCACTGTTGTTGCCCTCAACCTACGTCCATCGATCGGCCGTAGCTTTGTCCGGGACGAAAAGGCAGACGGGGTCTTCGCCCCGGAGCACGATCGTCGAAGTCGAGGGCGAAAGGAGGTCAAATCGTTGGGCGTTTGCAGCCATCATTATTCATTACCCCTGATCTATCGCATGGCGGATGTGATAACTCTCTTGTGTACGCATCCGTATGCAGCAGAGAGTACACGGCAGTGAGCAGGACACGATTCACACTGCTTTTCGAGAGGGAGACGCGTCATGAGCAGATCATTCTCGCCCTAATCAACTTGCACCCGACTACCCGAGCCAAATGTTCGTCGGCTTCTCTGACCGTATCGCTAGCGAAATGTTCGTCCGCTGTCGACGCTCGGGGCGCGATTGGTTGCTCGTATCGCTTTCCTATCAAGTAGGACGGGTGGTGTAGAGCATCTGTCTATCATCGAGTATCGAGCCATGTCGAGGTCGACGGATTATTTTTCAAAACGCAGGCGAAAGATTGCCTCATCATCGATTAATCGAGCGACGTCGAGGTCGAAATCGTCGATGAATTATTCGAGGGAAAAGATAGATAACTACCCAAGATGAATGGCAATGCCTCTCTGCAAAACGACGGCCATCTTGCCGGCCGGGGTTATTGCCGTCGTGAACGGCGACGGTGAGTTCATGGCCTGATGTGGAGGCGGCGAGAGTGGCGTCATACTTACCGGGAAAACGGTACTACGTCACGGATAGATAGCAGCGGCATGGCGTGGCGTGGTGTTTGGGTTCGCCGCACGCCACGCTATCTTGTGAACTCCTGTGACCGGTGCGGGATTCGTGGCGGTCCATGGCGAATCATGTAGGCATGAGTGGTGGTTTCAGCAAAAGGGCGTCGCCTTCAGCATTTCGTGTCCTCTTCTGGGTTTTTCTACTCTGTTGAATGTTGTTTTGTCCTTGGAGCCACAAGCGCTTTAGGGTTCACACTAACCACTGCCAGTTACAGTGGACTGGTTAAATCACATACATCATATACCATTCATGCCCACTGATGCTCAATCGAATCAATTCATCAGTGCTTGGTCAAAATGATCTCTACTAGTCTACTTGAAGATCTGTAGCAACAACTTTGCTCAAGTAGTGATGGCAGTTCGGAGTTCATACATGGCTGCTCACACAAGCTGGTGCTCACGCGCGTGGAGAAGAATGGATCAAAAGGCTCCGAATCTCGTGGTGTAAAAACTCTGGATTGTCAACTGAGCTAGCTTTGTGTGCCAGCGTGCCTACCATGCTTGATGCTGCCCGTGGTACCGAAGATCTTTCAGGACAATGCCACGAGTGATCGGTATTGAAGCCGGAGCAGATAACCAACGTCAGTGGGTAAAAGCAATGGACGAACACGACCGCGCACGTGCGCACACGTTCGCGCCCGAGCACTAGGGTTACCACGAGCGACAGGAATTTCAAACATGTCTGAAAATTGTGCCTCCACTAGGGCCCAGAGTCCCAACCCGGAAAGCCGATGAACTTTTCTTCGCGGAGTTGAAATTTTTGCAAGATGACCTCCTGAACTATATCATGTACTCTACCCCATCTACGCAAAAATGAAATAAATAACCAGGGGCGGAGCCAGCACACGAGCGTTGGGTTCAGCTGAACCCAACGATATTTTCCCTCGTCGGGTATGTATGTATACATACGTATGTGCTTGAACCCAATCAAAAATAAGGATTGAACCCATTAACTTAGGATGCAACGCTTAAGCCCAAAAAAACCCACAAAGTGGGCCCTTCCGTGCCAGCCTGCTAGGCCTGCTCGTATCCTCCTGCCCCTATTTCCTATTCTCGTGTGCGTGTACAGGGGCAGCCGCCAGCCGTCGCAGACGTTTCGTCTTTTATTTCGGTTCGTTGACTCTTGCGATCTATTCTTTCATGCTCGCCTACATCGCCAGCTCTGAGCCTGCCGGTTATTGTAGACCAAATTCGAGGTAATGAGTCACATCATCACATATCCTCTATGTTGATATCGTCTTACAATTACTTATTCCATTTACTTTAATTGATCTAGGTTATGGATCATTATTCCTTAAAGACAAATCGATCACCAGATTCAGATAATAATGCAGACACACCAAGGCCACCAATTATACGCAGGAAAAGCGCATTTATATGTCGTCCACCCTTTAAATTTTATTGTAGCAGAACACCGGACAATTGGTATAATATCAAAATTGCTATATCAGCCCGAGCTTATCTGCTCCCAGAACACTAAATTCTAAAAAGCATAGAAAACAGGATTAAAAAATCTGAAATTTCTAAACATCGAAGATGGTAAGTATTCTAGATGCATGTAAAGTTTCCTTCCAAAATGACTTCTGTGGTGCCCTCTGCATAAGAAACAAAATCAGTGCTCCAAATTTCTATTTTTGAAGATTTTTGAGAGGTCTGATTTTGTTTATTTTGTCCAGCACTCTCAAATGTCATCCCGGATCAAGTTTTTTGGGCACTTAAATTACTCGAACATCTTTCACCAAAAAAAACAGTATTGTTTTAATAAAATAGTATTCTTTATTAACTTACTGTTCATAGTTGGTCTAGATAAACTCAAGTTCGAAAACGCTGTCCTTATATTCATCATGCTGTTATTTAGTATTATACATTTTTTGCAAGATGGTGTAAAATTAGACTTCAAATTTCATTGATTCATATAAAATCTTTATACCCCACAAAAAAACTTTATAATTAGCCATTGAGTGAACCCAATGGCGAAAATTCCTGGCTCCGCCCCTGTAAATAACCAAAGATGATTGAGCATCCATCCCCTAGCTTCCAGAACCTGGCCTAGAAAGTTTATGAGCATTGACTCTGAAGAACTTTACCTAGAACAAATATAAAAACTCATGCTAGATCTAGCAGCAGTTGTATTTGTAATTGCACCCTAGCAGCATCACATGCATGTCGATCGATCACTCACATGCTCGAATGCACCATGCATCTGCAGGACGCCACGACATGTGTTGCCCACCAGTATTAAACACTACGTACCCAAACATACGATCCATTGCATCTGATCCTACTTTTCTCCCACTATAAAAAAAGATGCAGCATTCATTCAGATTCAGGATAAGAACCGGCGCTCCTGCAATTATGTATGCGTGTGTGGCCTTGAGAGGAGGCCTGCTCCGCGAAGCAACGTCTAGAAGCTCACGTGCTGAATTCATGAAAAACAAAGGTGGCCACAATTCTCCAATAGATTCTTTGCTGGCCAGCGACGGCGACCGACAGCAACCCTTTGCCTTCTCCCTAAGCTTCTGTTCCAAGGTCAACAATTGCAAATGGCGTCGATCAACCACGCAAAAAATATATCCGGTTGTGAAACTGAGAGCTGGATGGCATTAGGGTGGCACTGAGCTTTCTCATCCAGACATGCCTTGACATGTGGGTGTGCCTGCAACAGGGAAAATGAAAAACACCTTGGCTCTGGAATTTTACCGCTACCCGTTGATATCGCAAAAATCGTCGAGATCTGGGGGTAGAATTCGGTTCTTTTATTCAAGTTTGTGGTTAAATTTTGTTTGAATTATGTTCCCTAACCTACGCTAAATATCATTTTCATGACGCTTGCCGGCAGATGGGTCCATCCGTGCCCCGCGTTAATGGTCCCGTGTTCGAGTGTTACTAAATTTAATGCGACCAATATGGTTTTCAACAAAAGAGCATCTTGGTGTGCAATTTTTGGGAGTCATGTTGCAATCACTCGTTTGGCCTATCTGAAGAACCACTATGCTAATTAATTTGTTACACTCATGATGTTGATGGCCATGGACCCTACCTCCTCACAGATGGCTGAAGAGTTGTATGTTGGCTATTGGCTTCAAGAAACCATCACATTCTGATAAGCATCTAAAATTAGGCAGCACGTTTGTCATTATCTTATGTTTTTAGGCCATGTCATCATCACCTTCAGCTTATGTACTACTGCCAGCTCTTGAGGTCTCTGAAGTTCAGAATTTGATGGACCTTAATCTGATGGAATGCTGTATGGGCCTTTGGTGCGCATGCTATCATGGACTCATACATGGGCCTTTGCGTGCGCATGCTATCATGGACTCATACATGGGCCTTTGTGTGCGCGCATCCACACAAGTACGCAAAATTTATGCCATTATGTGTAAATTTATCTTTTTGGTGCCTATCCATGTTCGCACAAATTCAGTGACAAGGATGTTTTTTGGCCTATACAGACTTTTAAATGTTGATCGTAGGAAAACTCAGGTGCATCTAGAAATTAGTGAATACTAGTACAAATGCCCGTGCGTTGCACCGGGCGAAAAAAAAAACGCAAATCTGACAAACGTCGGAAACAATGTTATCCTCATTCTCTATAAGGTGAACATGCCTTTGTGTTGCCACTGGTTGAATTATCGCTTTTCGAGAGAAACATACATTGTGATTGTTGCATATACATACTCTTTGAGAGTTTAATAATTTATGTAACTAAATTACCATGAAATCAAATTTCATAAGATCTATATGTTCATACAAATTTAGTATTTTCTTTTATTTTGAGAAATGTAACTAAATTTGTAATAGTAACAAAAATAGTTAAAAATCTACACATATACTATCAAACCTTTAAAGAAGAAAAAAAAACTCAAAGCAGTAGTAGATAAGCACAAATGGTCACAAATTTATTTTTTCTTGGTGCACTAAAATAAACGTAGAATAAGTTTAAAAACATGAATGAAATGTTTGCAAAGTTTGGATATGAAAAGAGAAGTCTGCAAGGTTTGTGGTTGCAAGGCTGCTTGTGCTTCACGATATGTCCGTGAGTATAAGCTAGTTAAGTAAAGAAGATTCTACATACTCCTGCAGTTAGACTTTTAGTTGGAGAACTGCAGATAGAAAGCATGGCCTGCCACCGTCGGTACTGTGATTGGTAAAGAAAGTTATGTAATCCTTATAGCATCTTATCTAAGACACCTGCACAGCAAATTAAATGCATGAAGAAGAAAAAATAATACTAAACTCAAACCAGAAAGAGAAACTAAGATAACTTAATGGATTCCTAATCCCAGTGTATATGCATTTTGCATTCTTTCAGGCTAAAAAGTTCTAGCAAATTAAAAGCATCACCAAGTAAACACGATTCTAATCAAACATCATGCATGTCAAGCTGCTATCTCCGCCTCCCCAATTAATGCCCGCCACTGTCAATGGCACATTAGAATCACAATTCTTTCCTTCCATCCCCATCCACAAACTATGCAGATTTGTTTTTTGAACTTCTGAAAGTTCGAATTCTTAATCCAGTGACTCTTGTTCTATCTTTGTATGCATGAGGTAAAAAAAGTTACTGAGCAGTACCTCAGGAAAATCAGAAGGTTATGCAATGTTGAACTAAAACCACGACAAGAATTATGTAAGGAAGGAGTATAGAGTGATGTCCGTACGTGATGATTATTTCCTGGACATAATGTATACTGAGTGTAGGTTTCAGATGACAAACAGTATAAGCACAGATTCAAAATAGGAATATGTCTAAACTAAGCCTAACGACCACACCGACTGAACAAATCTACTGGGAGATCAGAGAAGTTGTGCAACAATAAAAGCAAGACCAGGATAGAATAGTACACAAGGTTGTCACACTTACATCAGAATTACTTGTGCTCCTATCATCAACCCTCACTGTCATAGAATTCACCTCAGCTTTTTCAGCAACGGAAGAAATGTAGTTACCTCCCTGCAAAAAAGTTGAGTTATCAATTGCAGGAAACAAATTGCACCACAAGGAAACATACTTATTGCCATGAAACATAATCAAAAGGACCAAATACTATTTACTCGGATTGTTAGTGTAATCCTACCATATGCTTAAAGCCTAAAGAAATTGGCTGTGAACCACAATAACCAAACAACAATAAAAAAATGAATTATTCCTATGCAAGCTTACAGATATATTTTAGTGTCTGTTGCAGAGTTAAATGGGTTGTACAGAGAATTACATAGTAGACTATATATGCTGAAGAACCATGAGCATGGAGATGTACTAAATTTTTGACTATCCAGTAGAAGGGAAAGAAGTAGAGATAGAACAGTAGAAGAGGAAGGGGCAGCTCCAATATATCTACTGGGAAGCCTTACAAAAATAAGAATCCTACTGTACTAAGCTCACAAAATTGGATCGGAAGATTGTATGATTAGAATAACCAATAGGATTTTACCAGGTTGAAGCACACAACAAAAGAGTCCATACATTTTCTTCAAGAAATTCATTGAACGTTCGGTGTGCAACAACAATGGAACCATAACTGGATTAGTAATGCCATAAAAATGTAATCGTATGTCAATATCTGCATGTCACCTATTTTACGTTTGATTCCCTCTATAGTGGCAGATAAGTTTGCTCTTATCTTTCAGGCTGAATTGTACAATAAAAATGTTTTGTCAGATTTAAAAATCTTATTTATGTTGGATGCCCTCTATAATGAACAAGAACTGATTTTTATCTATCCTGAGAACAACTGGATCGGCATTGATCAGTTGCAAGTGCAAGCAGGCTCGGATAACTTGTAATTGAATGCACGTGCACAAAATTTCCTGGTACAATAGTAGTTACTTCACAGAACAATAAGCTAAACTGTTGTTACAATTTCTGTTCTAATAAGTTGAAGGTTTTGTTAGCATGACCAACTTCAGTTCAGGTGTCACAAAAAACATTAGTTCAAGATTTTGAAACAGTTAGTCAGCTTAACCGATAGACTAAAGCCATACTTCACTCACCACGGGCATCCAAGCATCCAGCTTATTTGCATATTGAATTGCAAATGTAATCAAAGGGGCGTAGGGATGGAGGTGCAAGTTAGCCCTGACAGGCATAAAATTCTGGATCACACCCACATATCCTGGTCCAATTTTCCAAGAGGGGTCTTCTTTATCACCCAGATGTCTGGTGTTAAGAAGTTCTCTTGGAGAGTGTCCTCATTCCACCACCTACTGTCAGCAGAAAACAGTTCACTCAGCTTCCTCACCCTTGAAATTCCCTGGGACATTAGGTATTCAGTGGTCAACCCAAATATGTTTGGTTGTGCTATCTCAAATTCTCTTCACTAAGCCTATTTCAAGTGCTCTCCTCCTTTTCAGGATTGCCTCCCAAGTTGTGCGAACTATTGAGCTTAGATCTCACATTAATAAAAAATCACTATTAGAAGTACAATGTGCAGCCAATTGGTGTGCTAAAAAAACCAGAGCACCTTGTAACAACAAACCGGTTAACTGCCCACCTATAAAATGTTTTGCCACCAAATCTGCACTTCTATTTTGATCTCACTTAACTAATTGACAATGTGTGCCACAGTAGAGCAATCTGAATCCCTGCTTTAAACTGAACTAATCCTATGTATATGATTATGACAAGAGTTGCAAAGCACATGATTTTACAGTTCGCTTTCTACTAATTGCTAGACTATCACAAATCACGGTTCCATCTGTACCAGAATCTCGGTCAAGAAACCAATATAAAGTTGCCAAGCCAGAGTCAGTGTATTAATCCTCTATCTCTTTTATTCATTTAGCATTCACATTAGTAAAAAAGTACATGCAGGTAAAAAAGTACAGGCAGGTAATATAGCTTGATGTCACAGATTTGCTTACAGCTAGGTGTGGTCAGCTTGAGGGTGCGGAAGCAAATGTCGTAGAGCGCCTTGTTGTCCAGCACCATGCACTCATCGGCGTTCTCCACCAGCCAGTGAACCGAGAGAGTGACGTTGTAGGGCTCGACCACCGTGTCAGAGACCTTTGGAGATGGGAACACGGAGAAGGTGAGCATCATCCGGCCCGGGTACTGCTCCCTGATCTTGGAACCGGTGCCCCCGCCGAGGGAGTGGCACACCTGGAAGCCTCAGGACAAGCACATGAACAAAAGTCAGAATCGCTGGCCAGAATCTGCGGAACGAAGTAACTGGAGCGACTCCTCAAGAAAGGGGAAAGTACCTTGGAGGCAGCGCAATTCTCGGCCTCCTCGCGGACGACGTCGAGGACGGAGTCGATGACCTCCCCGCCCTCGGTGTAGTGGCCCTTGGCCCAGTTGTTGCCGGCGCCGGACTGGCCGAAGACAAAGTTGTCGGGGCGGAAGATCTGGCCGTAGGGCCCCTTGTGCACGGAGCCCATGGTGTCGGGCTCGAGATCCATGAGCACGCACCGTGGGAGTTGGGAACGCGTGCTCCTGGTCGCTGCTGGCATACATGAGATGGTGGAGGCGCCGGTTGGCGTGCGGGATGGAGCCGGCGGGGACGGCAGCCACGGCGCCGCTGCTGGCTTCCGAGTCTCCGCGGAGGAGGGAGGCGAGGCGGGCCTCGATGTGCTCCACAACGGCTGCGGCAACATCCTCGTCCCGCAGGTAGACGAGGCAGGCGAGGCGGCCGCGATGCGACCACGCCCTGGCATCGACGACGCTGCAGCTCATGTCGTCTAGCACGTCGAACACCTCGGAGATGAGCCCCGTGCGGTCGGCGCTCGTCAGCTCAAGCATGGTGGCCGAGGCCGCCGCCGGCGACGTCGTTTGTTCGCACGGAGAGGCGAGGTCGAGGAGGAGGCCGGGGTTGCGGGGGACGGCAGCGCGGCGTGCCTTGGGCTTCGGGGTGGCGCACAGAGAGGTGCGACGGTCGCTGCTTGTGGTCGCCGGCGACGGCGTGTGGCAAGTGAGGCCGCCGGAGCGGTGCAAGGAGGCGCGAGGCGCAGGCACAGGAGATCAGGCTCGAGCGCGCCTCTCCGCGCCGTCCATCCTCCCGGCGAGCGCACTCCATCCTCCGGTGCGAGGCACGGCGGCCGCCGGCGCACGACGGAATGGGCGTAGCCGCCGGCGCAGAGTGGATAAGAGGAAGGAAAGGATTGCGGACTGAATTGAAATGCCTATAGGGTTTTGTTTGTAAAAGTGAAACGTTTTTTCTGGGTGCCACTAAAACAGGGACCGCGGGTTGATTTCCTGTAAATCGAGGGGCTTTTTTGCAAAACAACCACAACGGACGACCAGAAATGATAGCTGGTTTATTAGTAGAAATAAAGATAAAGACGTACAAATCGCCTAAGAATCAGTTGGATGACCAGGAAAAAAATTAGATCAGTTGCTGATTTATTTGGAAGTAGGTAAGCAATATTATGCAGCTCTATTTTAATTTTTAGAAATGCAGCTATACTAATTCCAATCTCACACTTCAAACAGTGTGTCCCCTCAAGCCGTCCATCTGTTACATAGGTTAGTTCTGAACTTCTGATTGACCCGACGCCGAGATTGAAAGCAACATTACAGTCAGAATTTCAAGGAAGAAGACACCCCCATATTCCATTTGATCGAAACAAAACCACCAGAGCACACAGAACCAGCTCCCGTGAACCAAAATATTCATGAAAAAGAAACTAATTTAACTTAGCTGAAGATCTGTTCTGACCACTTGTTTCCTCTTGTTGCCTTGGTTCAAAGATGCAAGTGACCCTTACAAAACTGCGAGGCCCAAAAAGTGGTTCCTTATGAATTGGATTGAAGGGTTACAGGAAGGTGGATGAGAAGGAGGCGAACTTTTTTTTTTGAGCCGGAGAAGGAGACGAACTTATTTTTTTGATCTGGAGAAGGAGACGAACTTGATGAGAAGGAGAATAGAAAGGAAGAGAACTCTTCGGTCTATTCATTTCATAGGCCTCACACACTCAGTACAGCTCGCGCTCTTCGCACACAACGTCACAACCACTCTCCTGGTTGATAGTGGGCCCCTTGCCACACTACGATCTAGCCAAACTAGCTTCGTGTCAACCCTTGGCTTCCCTCTCTCTAAGTCGGTCACCACCATTGCCGGATTCCCTTACTGATGACAATGGAGTAAGAAAATCGACAAATTTAATGTTGTAACACAAGAGCTCCTGTCAAGTTTTTATGGACCAAGCCTGCCAGAGGAAAGGCACTTGACTGCCCTCCATAAACTGTCTATCTCTCACACCGAAGCATTTTTAAATCCTTCATTTGCGTTTTTATGGACCAAAATTGATCAAAATGTCAAGTGAGGATGTCCTAGTTGATCCCATGCAATTATGCATCACCTGCTTCCAATTCAATGTGGAACTTACCACACCATGACATCCATATTTATATCCATTCGATTTGAGCCATGAATGTTCTAGTCATTTCTTGAGTTCAGCTCTCAAATGATGACACCAAAGTAGGAGTTAGATAACAGATGCCTTTTGAAAGAAAAAAGATAGCAAATGCCTTTGGACATTACCGCGTTTTAGATAGCAAACTAATTCCATTGCTAAGGAATTCATGATTTGTGGTTAATTTTTGGTGAATTTTTTCCTTGGCCGGAACAATGTAAGTTATGGCTTCAATGATTGGGATCTTTACGACCCGTGCCAGTAAGTGGGTTCATACGCGGTCCCATGTAACTAAATTAAAATGACGAAGATGATTTTCAATGAAAGAGCACCTTGCTGTGCAATTGAAATGTGAGTGTGACAATTAATTTGTTACACTCCTGATGTTGATGGCCATGGACTTTTTCCTCACAGATCATGAATGTTGGCTTCTATAGATCACCATATGAAGACAAACATCTAAAAAAAGTTAGATAGAAGGCGCAAGGAGCACCCTACTTTAAATTAACAAAGCCAAAGACCAATGTTACAGAGTCTTACAACCACAACATTAAGGTTCCACACAAGGCCATCATGGGCTCGAAAATAAGGAAAAAAATGCAACGGCATCGATCGAGCACGCACAAAGAATATCCAGTTGTGAAACTGAGAGCTGGCAAGCATTAGGATAGCACTGATGAAAGGATCGATATGGTTGACTAGAGGGGGGGTGAATAGGCAACTAACAATTTTTAGCTTTTCTTTAACAATTTAAACTTTGCATCAAAGTAGGTTGTCTAGATATGCAACTAGGTGAGCAACCTATATGATGGAACAAGGATAGGAACACAAGCAAGCAAGAGATATGATACAAATAAGCTTGCACAAGTAAAGGCACGAGATAACCAAGAGTGGAGACGGTGGAGACGAGGATGTGTTGCCAAAGTTCCTTCCCTTTGAGAGGAAGTATGTCTCCGTTGGAGTGGTGTGGAGGCACAATGCTCCCCAAGAAGCCACTAGGGCCACCTTATTCTCCTCACGCCCTCACACAATGCGAGATGCCGTGATTCCACTATTGGTGCCCTTGGAGGCGGCGACCGAACATTTACAAACAAGGTTGGGGCAATCTCCACAACTCAATTGGAGGCTCCCAACGACACCACGAAGCTTCACCACAATGGACTATGGCTCCACGGTGACCTCAACCGTCTAGGATGCTCAAACACCCAAGAGTAACAAGATCCGCAAGGGATTAGTGGGGGAATCAAATTTCTCTTGGTGGAAGTGTGGATCGAGGCCTTCTCAACCACTCCCGAGCAAATCAACGAGTTTGATTGGCTAGGGAGTGAGATCGGGCGAAAATGGAGCTTAGAGCAACAATGGAGCTTAGGGTTGGAAGAGATGAGTCAACGGGGAAGAAGGGGACCCCTTAAATAGTGAGGGACAAAGATCCAACCGTTATTCACCTACCAGCCCGCGGCCAGCGGTACTACCGCTCCAGGCCAGCGGTACTACCGCAGGGCCGCGCGGTACTACCGGTTGCTGCCAAGCGGTACTACCGCACGGTCATGCAGTACTACCGTACAGGCCCGCGGTACTGCCGCAACCCCAGCAACAGTAAGGTCAGATCAGAAACACATGATCTGAGGGCGGTACTTCCGCGAGCGCGGTACTACCGCTCCCCCATGCGGTACTACCGCACGGCAGGAATCCCCTAGCCAGGGTGAAGGATACATCCGTGCCTACTTCCGCAAAGAAACGGAAGAAGCAAAAACCCGACACAGTAGTACTGCAGAGGGGCGGTACTACTGCCTGACAACATAGCATGGTACTACCGCGGAGCGAAAGCAGTACTACCATGGTAGGCGCGGATGTAAAAAATTACATCCGCCCCTACTACCGCGAGGGAGCGGTACTAGCCTGATGAGCAACGGTAGTGCAGCTCCAGGGGAGCGGTACTACAGTGGGAACCTGCGGTACTACCGCGTCGTAGCACGGTACTACCGCTGGTGCCTATGGTACTACCGCTCACTTGGGAGCAGTACTACCGCGCGCCAACGTAGCAGCCAGAAACAAGGCGGCGAGAAAGCGGAGGATGGTCCAAGGGAAAGGAGGGGATAAGAAAGAGACGTGTACGTGATGATTCCATCCAAACCTTTCCGACGCGGACCCCCTCTTAATAGTACGATTTTCCTACGACTCAAATCCACCAAAAAGAAACATAGAAAAGACGCCATCTTCAACAGTCTTCGAGGGGCACCCAATCATCTTGTGCCTAGCGATGAAATGTCTGTAATACTCAAGGCACACGATTAGTCCGAAAACGCGTTGTCATCAATCACCAAAACACCTTAGGGATAAATATGCCCTTACAATCTCCCCCTTTTTGGTGGATTGATGACAATACGAGATTTGCACAAGGGAAGTAATATTAAGCAACCGCAAACCCCTCCTCTCTAGAATATAGACGGGCTCCCCCTGGATGTGTGCCAACTAGATGGGTGCTTTGTGATGGGGAACGTAGTAATTTCAAAGAATTTCCTACGCACACGCAAGATCATGGTGATGCATAGCAACGAGAGGGGAGAGTGTGATCTACGTACCCTTGTAGATCTACATACCCTTGTAGATAAAGCACCGAAACTACGGCACCTCCGAGTTCTAGCACACGTTCAGCTCGATGACGATCCCCGGACTTCGATCCAGCAAAGTGTCGAGGAAGAGTTCCGTCAGCACGACGGCGTGGTGACGATCTTGATGTACTACCGTCGCAGGGCTTCGCCTAAGCACTGCTACAATATTATCGAGGACTATGGTGGAAGGGGGCACCGCACACGGCTAAGAATATGATCACGTGGATCAACTTGTGTGTCTAGGGGTGCCCTCTACCCCCGTATATAAAGGATCTAGGGGAGGAGGCCGGCCGGCCCTCTATGGCGCGCCAAGGAGGAGTCCTCCTCCTAGTAGGAGTAGGACTCCTACTAGGAGGGGGAAAGAAGTGGGGAGGGAGAGGGAAAGGGGGGGCGCCGCCCCCTCTCCTAGTCCAATTCGGACCAGGGGGGAGGAGGCGCGCAGCCCACCTCTGGCAGCCCCTCTCTCTCTCCACTAAGGCCCATATGGCCCATTACTTCTCCCCGGGGGGCGGGTTCCGGTAACCCTCCGGCTCTCCGGTTTTCTCCGAAATCACCCGGAACACTTCCGGTGTCCGAATATAGCCGTCCAATATATCAATCTTTATGTCTCGACCATTTTGAGACTCCTCGACACGTCCGTGATCACATCCGGGACTCCGAACTAACTTCGATACATCAAAACTCATAAACTCATAATATAACTGTCATCGAAACCTTAAGCGTGCGGACCCTACGGGTTCGAGAACAATGTAGACATGACCGAGACACGTCTCCGGTCGATAACCAATAGCGGAACCTGGATGCTCATATTGGCTCCTACATATTCTACGAAGATCTTTATCGGCCAGACCGCATAACAACATACGTTGTTCCCTTTGTCATCGGTATGTTACTTGCCCGAGATTCGATCGTCGGTATCTCAATACCTAGTTCAATCTCGTTACTGGCAAGTCTCTTTACTCGTTTTGTAATACATCATCCCGCAACTAACTCATTAGTTGCAATGCTTGCAAGGCTTAAGTGATGTGCATTACCGAGAGGGCCCAGAGATACCTCTCCGACAATCGAAGTGACAAATCCTAATCTCGAAATACGCCAACCCAACATGTACCTTTGGAGACACCTGTAGAGATCCTTTATAATTACCCACTTATGTTGTGACGTTTGGTAGCACACAAAGTGTTCCTCTGGCAAACGGGAGTTGCATAATCTCATAGTCATAGGAACATGTATAAGTCATGAAGAAAGCAATAGCAACATACTAAACGATCGGGTACTAAGCTAATGGAATGGGTCATGTCAATCAGATCATTCACCTAATGATGTGATCCCGTTAATCAAATAACAACTCCTTGTTCATGGTTAGGAAACATAACCATCTTTGATTAACGAGCTAGTCAAGTAGAGGCATACTAGTGACACTCTGTTTGTCTATGTATTCACACATGTATTATGTTTCCGGTTAATACAATTCTAGCATGAATAATAAAAATTTATCATGATATAAGGAAATAAATAATAACTTTATTATTGCCTCTAGGGCATATTTCCTTCAGTCTCCCACTTGCACTAGAGTCAATAATCTAGATTACATGGTAATGATTCTAACACCCATGGAGCCTTGGTGCTGATCATGTTTTGCTCGTGGAAGAGGCTTAGTCAACGAGTCTGCAATATTCAGATCCGTATGTATCTTGCAAATCTCTATGTCTCCCACCTGGACTAGATCCCGGATGGAATTGAAGCGTCTCTTGATGTGCTTAGTTCTCTTGTGAAATCTGGATTCCTTTGCCAAGGCAATTGCACCAGTATTGTCACAAAAGATTTTCATTGGACCCGATGCACTAGGTATGACACCTAGATCAGATATGAACTCCTTCATCTAGACTCCTTCATTTGCTGCGTCTGAAGCAGCTATGTATTCCGCTTCACACGTAGATCCCGCCACGACGCTTTGTTTAGAACTGCACCAACTGACAGCTCCACCGTTTAATGTAAACACGTATCCGGTTTGCGATTTGGAATCGTCTGGATCAGTGTCAAAGCTTGCATCAACGTAACCTTTTACGATGAGCTCTTTGTCACCTCCATATATGAGAAACATATCCTTAGTCCTTTTCAGGTATTTCAGGATGTTCTTGACCGCTGTCCAGTGATCCACTCCTGGATTACTTTGGTACCTCCCTGGTAGACTTATAGCAAGGCATACATCAGGTCTGGTACACAGCATTGCATACATGATAGAGCCTATGGCTGAAGCATAGGGAACATCTTTCATTTTCTCTCTATCTTCTGCAGTGGTCGGGCATTGTGTCTTACTCAACTTCACACCTTGTAACACAGGCAAGAACCCTTTCTTTGCTTGATCCATTTTGAACTTCTTCAAAACTTTGTCAAGGTATGTGCTTTGTGAAAGTCCAATTAAGCGTCTTGATCTATCTCTATAGATCTTAATGCCTAATATGTAAGCAGCTTCACCGAGGTCTTTCATTGAAAAACTCTTATTCAAGTATCCCTTTATGCTATCCAGAAATTCTATATCATTTCCAATTAGTAATATGTCATCTACATATAATATCAGAAACGCTATAGAGCTCCCACTCACTTTCTTGTAAATATAGGCTTCTCCAAAAGTTTGTATAAAACCAAATGCTTTGATCACACTATCAAAGCGTTTATTCCAACTCCGAGAGGCTTGCACCAGTCCATAAATGGATCACTGGAGCTTGCACACTTTGTTAGCTCCCTTTGGATCGACAAAACCTTCTGGTTGCATCATATACAACTCTTCTTCCAGAAATCCATTCAGGAATGCAGTTTTGACATCCATCTGCGAAATTTCATAATCATAAAATGCGGCAATTGCTAACATGATTCGGACAGACTTAAGCATCGCTACGGGTGAGAAGGTCTCATCGTAGCCAATCCCTTGAACTTGCCGAAAACCTTTTGCGACAAGTCGAGCTTTGTAGACAGTAATATTACCGTCAGCGTCAGTCTTCTTCTTGAAGATCCATTTATTCTCAATTGCTTGCCGATCATCGGGCAAGTCAACCAAAGTCCACACTTTGTTCTCATACATGGATCCCATCTCAGATTTCATGGCTTCAAGCTATTTTGCGGAATCTGGGCTCACCATCGCTTCTTCATAGTTCGTAGGTTCATCATGATCTAGTAGCATGACTTGCAGAACAGGATTACCGTACCACTCTGGCGCGGATCTTACTCTGGTTGATCTACGAGGTTCAGTAGTATCTTGTTCTGAAGTTTCATGATCATCATCATTAGCTTCCTCACTAACTGGTGTAGGTGTCACAGAAACAGTTTTCTATGATGCACTACTTTCCAATAAGGGAGCAGGTACAGTTACCTCGTCAAGTTCTACTTTCCTCCCACTCACTTCTTTCGAGAGAAACTCCTTCTCTAGAAAGTTTCCGAACTTAGCAACAAAAGTTTTGCCTTCGGATCTGTGATAGAAAGTGTATCCAATAGTTTCCTTTGGATATCCTATGAAGACACATTTCTCCGATTTGGGTTTGAGCTTATCAGGTTGAAGCTTTTTCACATAAGCATCGCAGCCCCAAACTTTCAGAAACGACAGCTTTGGTTTCTTGCCAAACCACAGTTCATAAGGTGTCGTCTCAACGGATTTTGATGGTGCCCTATTTAACGTAAATGTGGCCGTCTCTAGAGCGTATCCCTAAAATGATAGCGGTAAATCAGTAAGAGACATCATAGATCACACCATATCTATTAAAGTACGATTACGACGTTCGGACACACCATTACGCTGTGGTGTTCCGGGTGGCGTGAGTTGCGAAACTATTCCACAATTTTTCAAATGTACACCAAACTCGTAACTGAAATATTCTCCTCCACGATCAGATCGTAGGAATTTTATTTTCTTGTTACGATGATTTTCTACTTCACTCTGAAATTCTTTGAACTTTTCAAATGTTTCAGACTTGTGTTTCATTAAGTAGATATACCCATATCTGCTTAAGTCATCTGTGAAGGTGAGAAAATAACGATATCCACCATGAGCCTCAATATTCATCGGACCACATACATCTGTATGTATGATTTCCAACAAATCTGTTGCTCTCTCCATAGTACCGGAGAACGGTGTTTTAGTCATCTTGCCCATGAGGCACGGTTCGCAAGTACCAAGTGATTCATAATCAAGTGGTTCCAAAAGTCCATCAATATGGAGTTTCTTCATGCGCTTTACACCGATATGACCTAAACGGCAGTGCCACAAATAGGTTGCACTATCATTATCAACTCTGCATCTTTTGGCTTCAACATTATGAATATGTGTGTTACTACTATCGAGATTCAATAAGAATAGACCACTCTTCAAGGGTGCATGACCATAAAAGATATTACTCATATAAATAGAACAACCATTATTCTCTGATTTAAATGAATAACCGTCTCGCATCAAACAAGATCCAGATATAATGTTCATGCTTAACGCTGGCACCAAATAACAATTATTTAGGTCTAATATTAATCCCGAAGGTAGATGTAGAGGTAGCGTGCCGACTGCGATCACATCGACTTTGGAACCGTTTCCCACGCGCATCGTCACCTCGTCCTTAGCCAATCTTCGCTTAATCCGTACTCCCTGTTTCGAGTTGCAAATATTAGCAACAGGACCAGTATCAAATACCCAGGTGCTACTGCGAGCATTAGTAAGGTACACATCAATAACATGTATATCACATATACCTTTGTTCACCTTGCCATCCTTCTTATCCGCCAAATACTTGGGGCAGTTCCGCTTCCAGTGACCAGTCTGCTTGCAGTAGAAGCACTCAGTTTCAGGCTTAGGTCCAGGTTTGGTTTCTTCTCTTGAGTAGCAACTTGCTTGCCGTTCTTTTTGAAGTTCCCCTTCTTCTTCCCTTTGCCCTTTTTCTTGAAACTAGTGGTCTTGTTGACCATCAACACTTGATGCTCCTTCTTGATTTCTACCTCCGCAGCTTTCAGCATCGCGAAGAGCTCGGGAATAGTCTTGTTCATCCCTTGCATATTATAGTTCATCACAAAGCTCTTGTAGCTTGGTGGCAGTGATTGAAGAATTCTGTCAATGACGCAATCATCTAGAAGATTAACTCCCAATTGAATCAAGTGATTATTATAACCAGACATTTTGAGTATATGCTCACTGACAGAACTGTTCTCCTCCATCTTGCAGCTATAGAACTTATTGGAGACTTCATATCTCTCAATCCGGGCATTTGCTTGAAATATTAACTTCAACTCCTGGAACATCTCATATGCTCCATGATGTTCAAAACATCGTTGAAGTCCCGATTCTAAGCCGTAAAGCATGGCACATTGAACTATCGAGTAGTCATCAGCTTTGCTCTGCCAAACGTTCATAACATCTGGCGTTGCTCCAGCAGCAGGCCTGGCACCCAGCGGTGCTTCCAGGACGTAACTCTTCTGTGCAGCAATGAGGATAATCCTCAAGTTACGGACCCAGTCTGTGTAATTGCTACCATCATCTTTCAACTTTGCTTTCTCAAGGAACGCATTAAAATTCAACGGAACAACAGCACGAGCCATCTATCTACAATCAAGCATAAACAAGCAAGATACTTATCAAGTACTAAGTTTCATGATAAATTTAAGTTCAATTAATTTACTTAAAGAACTCCCACTTAGATAGACATCCCTCTAATCCTCTAAGTGATTACGTGATCCAAATCAACTAAACCATGTCCGATCATCACGTGAGATGGAGCAGTTTCATTGGTGAACATCACTATGTTGACCATATCTACTATATGATTCACGCTCGACCTTTAGGTATCCGTGTTCCTAGGCCATATCTGTATATGCTTGGCTCATCAAGCATAACCTGAGTATTCCGCGTGTGCAACTGTTTTGCACCCGTTGTATTTGAACGTAGAGCCTATCACACCCGATCATCACGTGGTGTCTCAGCACGAAGAACTTTCGCAATGGTGCAAACTCAGGGAGAACACTTCTTGATAATTATTGAGGGATCATCTTATAATGCTACCGTCAATCAAAGCAAGATAAGATGCATAAAAGATAAACATCACATGCAATCAATATAAGTGATATGATATGGCCATCATCATCTTGTGCTTGTGATCTCCATCTCCGAAGCACCGTCGTGATCACCATCGTCACCGGCGCGACACCTTGATCTCCATCGTAGCATCGTTGTCGTCTTGCCAAACTTGTGCTTCCACGACTATCACTACCGCTTAGTGATAAAGTAAAGCATTACAGCGCGATTGCATTGCATACAATAAAGCGACAACCATATGGCTCCTGCCAGTTGCCGATAACTCGGTTACAAAACATGATCATCTCATACAATAAAATTTAGCATCATGTCTTGACCATATCACATCACAACATGCCCTGCAAAAACAAGTTAGATGTCCTCTACTTTGTTGTTGCAAGTTTTACGTGGCTGCTACGGGCTTAAGCAAGAACCAATCTTACCTACGCATCAAAACCACAACGATAGTTTGTCAAGTTGGTGCTATTTTAACCTTCGCAAGGACCGGGCGTAGCCACACTTGGTTCAACTAAAGTTGGAGAAACTGTCACCCGCAAGCCACCTATGTGCAAAGCACGTTGAGAGAACCGGTCTCGCGTAAGCGTACGCGTAATGTCTGTCCGGGCCGCTTCGTCCAACAATACCGCTGAACCAAAGTAGGACATGCTGGTAAGCAGTATGACTTATATCGCCCACAACTCACTTGTGTTCTACTCGTGCATATAACATCAACATATAAAATCTGGCTCTGATACCACTGATGGGGAACGTAGTAATTTCAAAGAATTTCCTACGCACACGCAAGATCATGGTGATGCATAGCAACGAGAGGGGAGAGTGTGATCTACGTACCCTTGTAGATCGACAACGGAAGCGTTTGGTTGATGTAGTCGTACGTCTCCACGGCCCGACCGATCAAGCACCGAAACTATGGCACCTCCGAGTTCTAACACACGTTCAGCTCGATGACGATCCCCGGACTTCGATCCAGCAAAGTGTCGGGGAAGAGTTCCGTCAGCACGACGGCGTGGTGACGATCTTGATGTACTACCATCGCAGGGCTTCGCCTAAGCACCGCTACAATATTATCGAGGACTATGGTGGAAGGGGGCACCACACACGGCTAAGAATATGATCACGTGGATCAACTTGTGTGTCTAGGGGTGCCCTCTACCCCCGTATATAAAGGATCTAGGGGAGGAGGCCGGCCGGCCCTCTATGGCGTGCCAAGGAGGAGTCCTCCTCCTAGTAGGAGTAGGACTCCTACTAGGAGGGGGAAAGAAGTGGGGAGGGAGAGGGAAAGGGGGGGCGCCGCCCCCCTCCCCTAGTCCAATTCGGACCAGGGGGAGGAGGCGCGCAGCCCACCTCTGGCAG
>NC_041388.1:81384276-81425271 GCF_002162155.2 Triticum dicoccoides
GGTTCCGGTAACCCTCCGGCTCTCCGGTTTTCTCCGAAATCACCCGGAACACTTCCGGTGTCCGAATATAGCCGTCCAATATATCAATCTTTAAGTCTCGACCATTTCGAGACTCCTCGTCACATCCGTGATCACATCCGGGACTCCTAACTAACTTCAGTACATCAAAACTCATAAACTCATAATATAACTGTCATCGAAACCTTAAGCGTGCGGACCCTACGGGTTCGAGAACAATGTAGACATGACCGAGACACGTCTCCGGTCAATAACCAATAGTGGAACCTGGATGCTCATATTGGCTCCTACATATTCTACGAAGATCTTTATCGGTCAGACCGCATAACAACATACGTTGTTCCCTTTGTCATCGGTATGTTACTTGCCCGAGATTCGATCGTCGGTATCTCAATACCTAGTTCAATCTCGTTACTGGCAAGTCTCTTTACTCGTTCTGTAATACATCATCCCACAACTAACTCATTAGTTGCAATGCTTGCAAGGCTTAAGTGATGTGCATTACCGAGAGGGCCCAGAGATACCTCTCCGACAATCGAAGTGACAAATCCTAATCTCTAAATACGCCAACCCAACATGTACCTTTGGAGACACCTGTAGAGCTCCTTTATAATCACCCAATTACATTGTGACGTTTGGTAGCACACAAAGTGTTCCTCTGGCAAACGGGAGTTGCATAATCTCATAGTCATAGGAACATGTATAAGTCATGAAGAAAGCAATAACAACATACTAAACGATCGGGTGCTAAGCTAATGGAATGGGTCATGTCAATCAGATCATTCACCTAATGATGTGATCCCATTAATCAAATAACAACTCCTTGTTCATGGTTAGGAAACATAACCATCTTTGATTAACGAGCTAGTCAAGTAGAGGCATACTAGTGACACTCTGTTTGTCTATGTATTCACACATGTATTATGTTTCCGGTTAATACAATTCTAGCATGAATAATAAACATTTATCATGATATAAGGAAATAAATAATAACTTTATTATTGCCTCTAGGGCATATTTCCTTCACTTTGGACTGCACGACACACATACTAGGATCAAAGCTCCCTCTATATTATAGAGACAAGGCATATCTAGTAATAGGAAGGCTAACACTAGACAGGAAAGCACAAACATAAGTTAACTAAGGTAGATAGACTGCACATGTCTTACACCATATGTAGGATAGGTCTCGAAGGCACAAACCAAACCAAAAGCAAACGAGGCAAACGAGGTTCAAATGACAAAGCAAACACACCAAGAACGACACAATGCGCAACACGCAAATCCCTACACTCTCTCCCCCTTTGGCATCGAGACGCCAAAAAGGCAGAGAGGACACCTACACACACGGGGTGGCTCAGGCAGAGAAGTCATCCCACTGATTCTCGTGCTCCTCGTCAGACTCAGCGGCGGGGACGGGCTCCTCGATGTCTTCCTCTGAACTGGTCCACTTGTACCCCTACTTCGTCATTCAGGCAGCCTCTGGCGTGATGACATCCTCAGAACCGCCAGACACATCCTCTCCAAAGAGCCTCATAACCTTCTTGTCACGGCGGCGACTCTCCTTGTCAGCCACGTGAGTCCTGTACTGTCCCTTTGCCCGCATGCAGAAGAGAGTCTTCATCTTGTCCTTTAACTTCTTGGCCCACGACGGCTCAGAGGAAGGAGTGGTAGACCTTGCAGCATGATCCTCAGCAACATGCTCTGCACCAGCCTCCTCCTCACCAACAGCCCTCCTGGCAGCAGAAGCCTCAGCACGGGTGGTAGTGTTGGCCCAGTTGGGCTTGACGCGGAGGTTGATGGACTCATGCCGAACCCAGTCTGGAGCAAGGAACTCATCACCAGGGTACATCTTCTCCCAAGTTGTGGAGAGCAACAGAAACAGGTACGGTCCATAGATAGGTACCTTGTGAGTGAACACCGCAAACCGAAGCTCACACCACATGATGTGTGAGACATCAAGTGGCTGAGTCTGAGATGAACGTGCCTCTGCACACAGGAGCAACATGTCCACAAGATAAGCATGAACCTTTTCCTTGTCGCCAATGCGTGGAAACAGAGTGTTGCGGAAGATGCGATGCATGATATCCATAAAGGAGTTCAGCACCCAAGTCAACTTGCCATTGGGGATCACCTTCTCAACAAGGAAGGGCTGAAGCAGGTTCTTGTTAGCAGACTCAGAGTTGGCGTGGGGCCGAACACCAACAGGTGTGGAAAGCCCGTCATCAGGGATGTGAAGTAGATCCATGAACTCCTTCCATGTAGCAGACAACTGGCGGCCGTTGGTCATCCATGTCATCCTCCTCTCATCCCCGGCATGAAAATAAACTGAGGCAAAGAACTGACAAACAAGCTCAGGGTCATAGTCGAGGTGAAAGGAGATCACAGGCTCAATAGCAAACTGCTCCACCAAGTCCAGAGCCTCTCCAAAATAGTCACGAAACTTGTCCTTCCTCATGTGATTCATGTCTATCCACTTGACATCCACGAAGGTATTCTGCTTGTTCTTGATCACATCCAGATAGATGAGAGCCTGTTTGTAGTGCCCCGAGACCGATGTGCCAGGTGTCCTCCAGTTATTCATTGTTGTTTCCTTGTCATTGCTTGCGTGTCATGCATCTCATATCATGTCATCACGTGCATTTCATTTGCATACATGTTCGTCTCATGCATCCGAGCATTTTCCCCGTTCTCCGTTTTGCATTCCGGCACTTCTATGTCATCCGGTGTCCCTTTCTACCTCTTTTCGTGTGCGGGTGTTAAACGTTTTCGGATTGGACCGAGACTTGTCATGCGGCCTTGGTTTACTATCGGTAGACCGCCTGTCAAGTTTCGTACCATTTGGACTTCGGTCGATACTCCAACGGTTAACCGAGGGACCAAAAAGGCCTCGTGTGTGTTGCAGCCCAACACCTCTCCAAACTGGCACAAAACCCACCTAAACCTCCTCCATCATCTATAGCGTTCGACCACGATCGGGTGGCCACAAACCGCACCTCATTTGGAGCTTCCTAGCTCCCTCTACCTCTATAAATAGATCATCTCCCAAAAATCTCGGGTCTCCTCTCCCCCCTAACCCTAAAAACCTCCTCGCGCCGCGCCGGACATGTCCGATCCGGCCGGACAAGCCGCCGCCGCCGCCCGCGACCACTGAGGAGTCGCCACGTGGCTGCCGCCACCTCCCATCGACGCGGGCCCGCAGGCCCAGCGCCGACCCTTCCCGGCGCCCGACCGGGCCGCCGCCTCCCCGCGCCTTCTCCTCCCGTGCGCCGACGGGCTACCCGAATCGGCCGCCGCGTCTCCGAGCCGGCGACGAACTCCCTCCTCGACGCCGGCCTGCTTCACCGCTCCGGCCGAACAAGCCGCCGCCGTCTCCGACCGCGCCACCGCCGGCCACCACCGCGGCGCCCCTCCTCCGACGACCCACGACGACCCCGGCGAGCTCCTTTTCCACTCCGGCGACGCGCCGCTTCCCTCCGGCGGCTACAGTGCACTCCAGTGATCTCCTCGGTTCGCGTGCAACCGGATCTGGATCTGGACGAGGGTTGACTTCTCCCCGAAACCCTAACTTTTTAGCATTTTCCGTATGCCATACCTCTACATCCGTAGCTCCGATTCGTGCGTGTGGCATATCAAAATGTTCGTCTCGACGAGTACATAATTTCATATCATTGCATCATTTTCATTTGAGCTCATCTTGATGCCCGAAATGCTGTTGGAAGAGGGCTATGTGATGATTATGTCAGATCTGTTTCAGCAAATGGCCTTTTGTCATTTTTGCCATGATTAATGTGTGCATGCTATGATCCTGAGCTCTACATGTGTTTTGTAGAATGCCATGCCATCTTTACAGGGGTGTATACCATGTATTTTTGTGATCTTTGTGGTGACTAGCACAAGCATGCAAAGTAGCTTGCTCAATGATACTGATTTCAGGGACTTAGGATTTCACAAAGTCCTTGTCCTGTTATTGTTTTTATGCCATATATTCATGTTGTTTCCTAGTGATCCGTGCCTCTTTTGAGGATTATCAGTAAGGATGTTTTGTAGATATTGTTGAGCTCTATCCATCCATGTCTTTGTTTGCAATTATGGAGCACCCTAGCTTGAGTCAATCGAGCTCTACTTTTGCTATAAAATGTCCCTGGCAGATTGTTAACATGTTTAGCAATTTTGCCGAGCTTGTTGTTGTTGATCCGTGCATGATACGTTGTTGTTATTGCCATGTCCAGCTTCTATGCCATGTCTTCTTGATGGGTGTATGCTTAGATTATCATGCCATGCCTCGTAGTGAGTGAATCGAGCTCGTAAACATGCCTACTTGTTAATCTGTTTTGCATGCTCCAGTTTTTCACTAAGTCTGAATCTGTTTATATTTTTGCTATGTTCACATGCTTGCAATTGTATTTTCTGATCCCTTTTGGCTCATGGTCAGTAAGGGAGTTTTGTTATATGCTTTGAGTAGCTTCATGCCATGCCTTGCTTTGCCATGATATGTTCCTGTAGCATGTAGTTATCATGCTCTAAACATTGCTTCCTGATGTTAAATTCCCGACATGATGTTAATTTCACCAAGTCTGAAACCTGTTATCTTTTGCACTTTTGCCATGTTTGTTTGAACCTGTTATTGAGTGAATTAGCCGTAGCTCAGTGTTCATATTTTTTCAAGCATCATGAGTGGATCCCTGCCATGTATTTTGTTGCGATGTTTGAGTGCTGTAGCATATTTATATTGATGCATTTAGTTGGTCACTTGCTGATTATCACAAACCGGTGCCATATTTGTTTTGCTTGCCATTTCCAAACCGTGCATCCGATTCCAGTGATCTTTATATCGATTTCGACTGAAATCATCTCCTCTTTCCAGTGGCACTCTTGGATTTCCAAGTTGAGGCCAGGTTCAATCATTCCTTTCCAAGTCTTGCATATGCATCACATACCGCATCCCACATATCATGCCATGTTCATGTGTTGGTTGTTTACTATGTTGTGTGCTTCTTTCCGGTGTTGCTTCTTCGGGTTGGTTCCGATAACGTCGCGTTTGTGAGGACCTGTCTTCTTCATGGACCCGTTCTTCTCCCTTGCGGGATCTCAGGCAAGATGACCATACCCTCGAAATCACTTCTGTCTTTGCTTGCTAGATTGCTCGCTCTTTTGCCATGCCTATGCTACGATACCTACCACTTATTTATCATGCCTCCCATATTGTTAAGCAAAGCCTCTAACCCACCTTGTCCTAGCAAACCGTTGTTTAGCTATGTTACCGCTTTGCTCAGCCCCTCTTATAGCGTTGTTAGTTGCAGGTGAAGATGAAATTTGTTCCTTGTTGGAACATGGAGATGTTGTTCCTTGTTGGAACATGTTTATTTGTTGGGTGAAAGTGCAACTATCCCTAGGTGGTTTTGGTAATTCATAACAACATATAGCTCATTGAGCTAATGCTATTCCAAGATGATTATTTCAGGAAAGCTCAATGATTGGCATGGCATGGATGTGAAAGTGGAACCCTCAAGATGCTAAGGACAAAGGATTGGCTCAAGCTCAAAAGCTCAAGACTCTTCATTTTATATTTTAGTGATCCAAGATCACATTGAGTCTTTAGGAAAAGCCAATACTATCAAGGAGGGATGAGGTGTTGCTTAATGAGCCTCTTGCTTCATGTGCTTAGTGATATGCTCCAAAACCCTCAACTACTTTCCCATATCCACATATGACCTAAACCCTAAGCCAAACTCGGTCCTACCGATTCTTCCTATCCGGCGCCATCGAGTTTCACTTGTCATAAGCCACTGCCAAACCCTAGCAATTCGGTTCTACCGATAGGGATCTCGGTCTCACCGAGATGGGATTGCAAACTCTCTGTTTCCCTTTCGTAACTTTTTGGTCTCACCGAAAGAGCGAATCAGTCCCACCGAGATTGCAATGTAAATTCAGTGTTCCCCTTTGTAACTTTTCGGTCTCACCGAAAGAGCTAATCGGTCCCACCGAGTTTGCCTGACCAACTCTCTGGTTAGCTAATTACCAAATTCGGTCTCACCGAGTTTATGTAATCGGTCTCACCGAGATTATGTTATGCCCAAACCCTAACCATATCGGTCCTACCGAGTTTCATGTCAGTCCCACCGAAAATCTCTAACGGTCACTAGGTTTACATTTTTGGTCCGACCGAGTTTGTTGATTCGGTCCCACCGAGATTGGAAAACTGTGTGTAACGGTTGGATTTTGTGTGGAGGCTATATATACCCCTCCACCTCCTCTTCATTCGAAGAGAGAGCCATCAGAACACATACACCATTCCAACTCATATGTTCTGAGAGAGAACCACCTACTCATGTGTTGAGACCAAGATATTCCATTCCTACCATATGAATCTTGATCTCTAGCCTTCCCAAGTTGCTTTCCACTCAAATCTTCTTTCCACCAAATCCAAATCCTATGAGAGAGAGTTGAGTGTTGGGGAGACTATCATTTGAAGCACAAGAGCAAGGAGTTCATTACCTACACACCATTTGTTACTTCTTGGAGAGTGGTGTCTCCTAGATTGGCTAGGTGTCACTTGGGAGCCTCCGACAAGATTGTGGAGTTGAACCAAGGAGTTTGTAAGGGCAAGGACATCGCCTACTTCGTGAAGATCTACCGCTAGTGAGGCAAGTCCTGTGTGGGCGATGGCCATGGTGGGATAGACAAGGTTGCTTCTTCGTGGACCCTTTGTGGGTGGTTGCTTCTTCGTGGAACCTTCATGGGTGGAGCCCTGTGTGGACTCGCGCAACCGTTACCCTTTGTGGGTGGAGCCCTCCGTGGACTCTCGCAACCGTTACCCTTTGTGGGTTGAAGTCTCCATCAATGTGGATGTAGGATAGCACCACCTATCCGAACCACGGGAAAAACATCCGTGTCTCCAATTGCGTTTGAATTCTCCAAACCCTTCCCTTTACATTCTTGCAAGTTGTATGCTTTACTTTCCGCTGCCAATATACTCTTTGGATGCTTGCTTGAATTGTGTGATGATTGCTTGACTTGTCCTAAAATAGCTAAAATCCGCCAAGAACTAAAATTGGGAAAAGGTTAAGTTTTTATTTGGTCAAGTAGTCTAATCACCCCCCCTCTAGACATACTTTCGATCCTACAAGTGGTATCAGAGCTTTGGTCTCCATTTGCTTTGATCTCCATAGCTTTTGGTGGTCATAGCCTTGGTTTCACAACCTAGGAGAGTATGGTGTCTAGCGAGGGAAATTATCACCGTAGAGGTCCCTACTTTGATGGTACTAATTTTGCTAGTTGGAAGCATAAAATGAAAATGCATATTCTTGGACATAACCCCGCCGTTTGGGATATTGTGTGTGTTGGTTTGCAAGGTGACGTCTTTGATGGGAAAGAACCAAACCGTGAAGCTACCGCAGATGAGTTGAAGATGTTGCAATACAATGCTCAAGCTTGTGATATTCTCTTCAATGGATTGTGCCCTGAAGAAATCAACAAAATCAGCCGTCTTGAGAATGCGAAGGAAATTTGGGACACTTTGGTTGATACGCACGAAGGTACCGACTCCGTCAAGGAATCCAAGTTGGATGTGCTTCAAAGTCAACTTGACAAGTTCAAGATGAAGGATGGTGAAGGTGTCGCTGAAATGTACTCTAGGCTTGCTCTCATCACAAATGAGATTGCCGGCTTAGAAAGTGAAGAGATGACCGATAGATTCATCATCAAGAAGATTCTAAGAGCCTTGGATGGAAAATATGATACCATGTGCACATTGATCCAAATGATGCCCAATTACAAAGATCTCAAGCCAACGGAGGTGATTGGAAGAATTGTTGCTCATGAGATGTCACTTAAGGATAAAGAGGAACTTCAGAACAAATCAAGTGGTGCCTATAAAGCCTCATGTGAAGCCCCTACATCATCAAGTGAGAAACAAGACTTCAATGAAAAATTGAGCTTAATGGTGAAGAACTTCAACAAGTTCTACAAGAGTAGAAGCAAAGATAGAAGCTTCAAGTCAAGGTCCTACAATGACAAAAGATCTTCTAGTCGAGAGCGAAACTGCTACAGTTGTGGAAGACCCAGACACTATTCCAATGAGTGTACGGCTCCCTACAAGAGAAGAGAAGATTCTCCAAAAAGAAGAAGCAAAGAATCACCACCAAGAGAGAGAAGGAGTAGAGATGATCGTTATGAACGAAGATACTCACGGAGAAGCAAGGATTCGGAAAGGAAGGAAAAATCATCAAGGAGCTACACAAGACGAAGACATCAAGCTCATGTTGGTGAATGGGTATCCGGCTCCGACTCCGACAGCCACTCCGAGAGAAGTTATCACTCCGACTCCGAAGATACTCAAAATGAAGGTGTTGCCGGTCTAGCACTTGTGTCAACCAACTCCTACGACATATTTGACTCACCAAATGAAGGAATTGGAAGATGCTTCATGGCCAAAGGTCCTAAGGTAACACACCCCGAGTATGTTGATTTCAATAGTGATGAAGATGACTTGTTAGGTGATGATTTGCTTGTTGACAACTCTAGTGATGAATACTATGATGAAATGTCAATTAATCATGCTAATCAAGATAAAACGAATGACAATGATAAGGAAAAGATTGAGGCTCTAACTAAAGAACTAAACACTCTTAAGTTAGCTCATGAAACTATCTTCGAAGATCATCGAGAACTTTTAAGAGCTCATGAGAAATTACGCTTTGAAAAGCTCAATCTTGAGCAAGAGCATGAGTTCTTAAAAGCAATCAATGATGATCTCCGCAAGAAAAGTTCTTCTTACATTGCCAAGCGTTTACTCTTATCCACTTACATGCCTCAAGTCAAGTCTAGTAACAAGAACAAGAAAGATTCTTCCTCTAGCAGTAACAATGATCATGCTAAATCCAATATTGTTGCTTCTAGTAGTTCTCTTGATTCCACTAATGATTCTCTTAGACAAGTTACACTTGAGCAAGAAAATAGCTTATTGAAGGGAATTATATAGAAAGGAGTGTACAAAAGCCTTGCCGGGAGCAAGCAATTCGAGGAAATTGTGCGCAAGCAAGGAATGCACCGGAAGAATCAAGGTGTTGGTTTTGAACGAAAGTTCAATGCCAATGGAGTTGAGTGGGAAGAAGATCAATACCCCAAGACAAAGTTTGTTCCTCAACAAGAGAAGTATGATACTTCTTTCAAGGGGAAACAAGCTCAAGATGATCTTCCACCACAAGACTACAAGCAAAAAGGCAAGGACAAGCTTCAAGAGGAAATTGACGCATTTGAAGAAGCTCCTAAGACCTTAGTCAAGTGGATTCCCAAGACTACTTCAAGTTCCACTTCATCAAGTACGACTACAACTCCAAGAATTCCCATCAAGATGATGTGGATCTAAAAGAAGAAGAACTAGAGAGTTCTTGAGGGTGACTCCGCCAACATACTTCACTCTTATCATTTTGGCAAGAACAAGTGCAATTAACTTCCACATCCTGCACTAGTTCAAGGAGTCACAAACCCTCTTGTTGGTAAGACAAGGGACAAGGTAACCTAAAAGTTTTCATGGACATCATCTTGTGTGTGCATCACTCTATGTCTATGGATATCCTTGTTTGTTCCTTGTGGGACTAACCCATGTAGGTATTGAAAGTGCAATTCACTCAAATGGATAGCTCCAAGTGATCTACATCAACATTGAGCATCCACATCTTCAACATCTACATGAAGTCATCATCGACAAAACCCAAGGTTAGTTCATCCCTCTTAGGGGGGGTATCACATCTAGGGCGAGCTTTACTCTAAGACTTGAGCTAAAGCAACTCTAAAGATGTGAACACAACAATGCTTTATGTAAAAGTGGTAACCCCACTTGAGCTTAAACGATGAGTATGACCTATGATCAAGTGTTCTCACTTGACTCCTAAGTCAATATACTCATATATAGATGACCTAGTCATCGCAAATTGCTTGATAGTTGCTAGAATTGGTTGTGCATGCCTTGTCACATATTTCATTTGCCATCTTATTGTGTGAGCATGCTGGTTGCATATTTTACTCATTCGAGGACATCCACTTGTTGTTTTGATTGTTTGGTTTTATTTTCTTTTGCCAAGTGGATGGACAAGAATGCCTAAGAACCTCCTCTAGCTATCTATGCTTTTCTCGTCTCAAACTCTATTCATGCTGCGTCACAAAATTTGATCAAGTCAAATTCGAACCACTCTGTGTGAGGAGCGCTCGGAGTCCCCGATTCGTCATAGACTTAAACTTCCAAAACCTCTTTATGATTCTCGGTCTGACCGATACCCCACTTTCGGTCCTACCGAGATCATTAAGTTGATCTAGGTTTTCGATCTTGGTGCAACCGATTTGAACCTTTCGGTCACATCGAGTTTCAGTAACTGCCTGCAGTTATGAATCTCGGTGCCACCGAGTTGTTCCACTCGGTCACACCGACAGGGTCGGGCTATATATAGTCACGGGCAAAATTTTGGAAATTTCTCCGAACCCCTTCGCCCGTGCGATAGCCTGCTCTGCCAACGAGGTCTCCGGATCGTCTCCTCGCCGCCAGCCGCCTCCAGTTGCTGGTCTCCGTCGCCGTCAACAGGAATTCTACCCCGCCGTTGCCGCCGTAGCGAGTCTCCGCCGAACTAGGGTATGGACTCGATCTTTGTGCTATTCTCCAATCCGATTCTTAGCACATTGTGATCATCATGATTCTTGCCACGGTTGAAACACTCCAATCCAGTCAATGCGCTCGTAGATTAGGTTTGATTCGAAAATTTTAGGGTTAGGTTTCCACTGAAACCATCTCGGACCCACCGAGTTGAAAAACTCGGTCCCACCGATTTGGCCTATGCCATTGCACAAGTGAGACTCGGTCTGACCGAGAATTACTTATCGGTGTGACCGATTTTGGAACTCTGTGAAACCCTAGCAGTCTCGGTGCCACCGAACTGTGACTCGGTCTGACCGAGTTCACTAGTTTAGGTGCCAAAACTGCTTCGGTATCACCGAGTTTGAAAATCGGTAGATCCGAGATGATTTCAGTGGGAAACTAAAACTAAGTTTTTGGATCATTCTTGTGCAAAAATCTCTGCATTTTGTGATGCTCATCTATTCTACCTCATCTATAAACTGTTCACAGGGTCAGCTGTCAGCTTGTTCAACATGTCAGATCAGAGTGACAGCCAGAATGTGTCAGAACAGCAAGTGGTGATGAGTGAGGGCACTAGTCCCTCCAGCTCTTCAGATGATGGCAGCAGAAGTACCCCAAGCAATCTGCCAAAAGATGCCACTAGACAAAGGAAGAGAGAACTTCTGATTCTGAAGATGAAGATTATGTGGCAGAGGAAGAGGCCACATCAAAGAGAGTTGAGCCAGCTCAAGGCACAAAGCCAGGACTGAAGATCAAAAGGCCAGCAGGCAGGCAACCTATGTCAAAGGCTAGAGCTTCAACTGAAAAGCCTGCACCCAAAGAGCCAGTTGTTGCTGAAGGCAAGAAGAGGAAGGAAAGGGTCAAGAAGACCGTAGCCAGAGTGCTTGGAAAGGCTTCCATTATGGAAGAGGAAGAGGAAGAAGAGGTTGCTGCACCAGCACCTAAGGCACCCAAGCTAATGGGTGATGCTATCAAATCAGGGGCTACTACATCTAAGCCCAAGGCTGCATCAAAGGTCAAGACAGCACCAAAGAGAAATACAAGGAGCATACCTGCTGCTGAAAAGAACAAGGCCCCAGTGCCTGAAGCTGCTGAAGAAGAGGAAGAGAATGTTCTGAGAAAACTCAAGCCCAAGATCCCAGACCACAACGATGCTCATCCTGTGGCTGAAGACATGAAGCTCAGGAGAGGCTCGAGGCTGAGGAAATGGAGAGAAGCAGATCCGTATGCTTCAAGGAGAAGGACTGTTGTGGATTACAGATTTCACACCAAGGAACAGCAGGACTTCTATGAGACAGTTTTGCTTGACAAGAAGCCAATAGTTTGTGACATGAGATGGGTCGACTGGACCTACATGAAGGAAAATGAGGAACACTACCCTGGAGTGTATGACAGCTTTAGTGCGTGTGGAGTTGCAGACTTTGTTGGGCAGAAGCTCACAAAGTGAAACGAGGAGCTTATCATGCAATTCTACTCCACAGCACACTTCTACCCAGATGGAAAGATCACATGGATGTCAGAGGGTACGAGGTACCAATATACTGTTGCTGAGTGGGCACAGCTCATCAATGCCCCAGAGGAGCATGAGGATGACTTGGATATCTATGCCAAGAAGAAGATGGATCATAACTCAATGTCCAACATGTACAAGGAGATTCCCAATGAAGCTCTTGATACTTTCAAGTTTGGATCTGTGCATTATCTTCTGTCAGGGCTGCCAACAATCAATTGGATATTGAGGCACACTCTCTTGCCCAAGTCAGGTGATCACAAGATGATCAGAGGCCATGCAATCAACTTGCTACATGTATTTGATGTGCCACAGAAATTCAGGGTCATGAGCCTCATAGTAGAGACTATCAAGAGGACCGCAGCAGATCAGAAGAGGAGCTGTGGTTATGCCCCATAAATTCAGGAGCTCATTAACTCCAAGATGGGCATGGGCATATACTTGTTGGACAAGGAACACTTGCCCATCCGTCCAGATTTTGAGGACAATCAAGTAGTCATGACTGAGAATGAACCATCATCTGCCCAAGCACAAGCCAAGAAGGAGAAGGCAAGGAAGGAGAAAGCTGCCAAGATGCCAACTCAAGAGGAGGCATCTGAGTATTTCTTGAAGACCAAACAAGAGCAGCTTGGTTACCTGATTGCATCCACCCTGCGGATTGAGAAATGACTAGCCACCCTAACTCAAAACCAGGAAAGCCTAGAGAGAATCATGGAACAAAAGTTCTATGACCTGGATGTCAAGGTGACAGAGATTCAGACTGCAGTGGAGCAGCTCCAGGATGACATGCAGGAGAGGAGAGGCAGGACTACCACTCATGCCTTTGCCAGAGTGCCACGAGGTCCGAGGTCGTCTGCCGTGCCAGTTGCTGACACCAGAGCCACCACTTCAGCACCAGCTACAGCCTCAGTTCCACCAGCTCCAGCATCTACTTCAGCTCCAACTCCAGTGTCTACTTCAGCGTCTACAGAAGCCTTCGTCCTTGGAGTGATCCGGACTCCACCACCACCTGAAGATCAAGCTTGAGTGTCGATCTAGCACTATGCATTTTCTAGGAACTTTTTGGTAACTTGTTGCCAAAGGGGGAGAAAAATGTATAGATCATAGGCTTCGAGAGAGAGAGAGTGTTGCTTTTCTCTCTTGCTTTATTTGGTGGTTTTTCGAACTTGTTTGCTTTTGAGTGCTTGAGATACTATGTCATTGCTTGTGAGACATTGATGATCATGTGTTTGATCATAAGCTACACTTAATGCTTGCTTAATGCTATTATCTTATCTATCTTATGTGATCATTCACTATTCTTGGTGATGAGTGCATGTATTTCATTCTTATCATTTTAAGCGCTCCACCAAGATGTATGTGACATGGAAGAGTAACCCATGACTCTAATTCCTTGTGCACTTGCAGTCCAAAGCAAATTTTAAATATGCACAAACTTAGGGGGAGCTCTTACTTATCACATACTTCTCAAAGCGACGATGTATTTCATGCTTATTATCATTTGTCGAAGCTTTGATCTATATGTTGTCATCAATTACCAAAAAGGGGGAGATTGAAAGTGCAACTATCCCTAGGTGGTTTTGGTAATTCATAACAACATATAGCTCATTGAGCTAATGCTATTCCAAGATGATTATTTCAGGAAAGCTCAATGATTGGCATGGCATGGATGTGAAAGTGGAACCCTCAAGATGCTAAGGACAAAGGATTGGCTCAAACTCAAAAGCTCAAGACTCTTCATTTTATATTTTAGTGATCCAAGATCACATTGAGTCTTTAGGAAAAGCCAATACTATCAAGGAGGGATGAGGTGTTGCTTAATGAGCCTCTTGCTTCATGTGCTTAGTGATATGCTCCAAAACCCTCAACTACTTTCCCATATCCACATATGACCTAAACCCTAAGCCAAACTCGGTCCTACCGATTCTTCCTATCCGGCGCCATCGAGTTTCACTTGTCATAAGCCACTGCCAAACCCTAGCAATTTGGTTCTACCGATAGGGATCTCGGTCTCACCGAGATGGGATTGCAAACTCTCTGTTTCCCTTTCATAACTTTTCGGTCTCACCGAAAGAGCGAATCGGTCCCGCCGAGATTGCAATGTAAATTCAGTGTTTCCCCTTTGTAACTTTTCGGTCTCACCGAAAGAGCAAATCGGTCCCACCGAGTTTGCCTGACCAACTCTCTGGTTAGCTAATTACCAAATTTGGTCTCACCGAGTTTGTGTAATCGGTCTCACCGAGATTACGTTATGCCCAAACCCTAACCATGTCGGTCCTACCGAGTTGCATGTCAGTCCCACCGAAAATCTCTAACGGTCACTAGGTTTACATTTTCGGTCCGACCGAGTTTGTTGATTCGGTCCCACCGAGATTGGAAAACTGTGTGTAACGGTTGGATTTTGTGTGGAGGCTATATATACCCCTCCACCTCCTCTTCATTCGAAGAGAGAGCCATCAGAACACATACACCATTCCAACTCATATGTTCTGAGAGAGAACCACCTACTCATGTGTTGAGACCAAGATATTCCATTCCTACCATATGAATCTTGATCTCTAGCCTTCCCAAGTTGCTTTCCACTCAAATCTTCTTTCCACCAAATCCAAATCCTATGAGAGAGAGTTGAGTGTTGGAGAGACTATCATTTGAAGCACAAGAGCAAGGAGTTCATTACCTACACACCATTTGTTACTTCTTGGAGAGTGGTGTCTCCTAGATTGGCTAGGTGTCACTTGGGAGCCTCCGACAAGATTGTGGAGTTGAACCAAGGAGTTTGTAAGGGCAAGGAGATCGCCTACTTCGTGAAGATCTACCGCTAGTGAGGCAAGTCCTGTGTGGGCGATGGCCATGGTGGGATAGACAAGGTTGCTTCTTCGTGGACCCTTTGTGGGTGGTTGCTTCTTCGTGGAACCTTCATGGGTGGAGCCCTGTGTGGCCTCGCGCAACCGTTACCCTTTGTGGGTGGAGCCCTCCGTGGACTCTTGCAACCGTTACCCTTTGTGGGTTGAAGTCTCCATCAACGTGGATGTAGGATAGCACCACCTATCCGAACCACGGGAAAAACATCCGTGTCTCCAATTACGTTTGAATTCTCCAAACCCTTCCCTTTACATTCTTGCAAGTTGCATGCTTTACTTTCCGCTGCCAATATACTCTTTGCATGCTTGCTTGAATTGTGTGATGATTGCTTGACTTGTCCTAAAATAGCTAAAATCTGCCAAGAACTAAAATTGGAAAAAGGTTAAGTTTTTATTTGGTCAAGTAGTCTAATCACCCCCCCTCTAGACAAACTTTCGATCCTACATTGGGATATCACAATATTATCTTGTTTATCTTAATGCACCTATATACTTGGTAAAGGGTGGAAGGCTCGGCCTTATGCCTGGTGTTTTGTTCCACTCTTGCCGCCCTAGTTTCCGTCATATTGGTGTTATGTTCCCGGATTTTGCGTTCCTTACGCGGTTGGGTTATAATGGGAACCCCTTGATAGTTCGCCTTGAATAAAACTCCTCCAGCAATGCCCAACCTTGGTTTTACCATTTGCCACCTAGCCTCTTTTTCCCTTGTGTTTCCGGAGCCCGAGGGTCACCTTTATTTAAACCCCCCTGGGCCAGTGCTACTCTGAGTGTTGGTCCAAACTAGAGCCCTGTGCAGCGCCCCCTCGGGGAAACTCGAGGTTTGGTTTTAGTTTTATGGAGCGCTCATCTGAGCGTGCCCTGAGAACGAGATATGTGCAGCTCCTATCGGGATTTGTCGGCACATTCGGGCGGTGTTGCTGGACTTGTTTTACCATTGTCGAGGATGTCTTGTAACCTGGATGCCGAGTCTGATCGGATTGTCTTGGAAGAAGGAATATCCTTCGTTGACCGTGAGAGCTTGTGATGGGCTAAGTTGGGACTCCCCTGCAGGGATTTGAACGTTCAAAAGTCGTGCCCGCGGTTATGGGCGGATGGGAATTTGTTAATGTCCGATTGTAGAAAACTTGACACTTGACCTTAAGTAAAATACATCAACCGCGTGTGTTGCCGTGATGGTTTCTTTCCGGTGTAGTCCGGGAAGTGAACACGGTGTTGGAGTAATGCTTGACGTAGGTTGTTCTAGGATCACTTCTTGATCATAGATTTCTCGAACGTGCTTTGCCTTCTCTTCCCGCTCTCATTTGCGTATGTTTAGCCATCATATATGCTAGTCGCTTGCTGCAGCTCCACCTCATACCTTTTACCCTTCCTATAAGCTTAAATAGTCTTGATCGTGAGGGTGTGAGATTGCTGAGTCCCCGTGACTCATAGATACTTCCAAAACCAGTTTGCAGGTGTCGTTGAACCGTGCAGGTGATGCAACCCAGCTCAAGGAGGAGCTTGATGAAGATCGTGTTTGTAGTGTTGTTCCGTTTCCAGTTGATCAGTAGTGGAGCCCAGTTGGGGTCGATCGGGGATCTGTGTAGCATTTGGCGTAGTCTTCTTTTATTTTGGTTCGATAGTCGGATCTTGATTGTATTTGGATGTTGTAATGCTTTTTTTATGTATTGTGTGAAGTGGTGATTGTAAGCCAACTATGTATCCCTTTCCCTTATGTATTACATGGGTTGTGTTAAGATTACCTCACTTGCGACATTGCTTTCAATGCGGTTATGCCTCTAAGTCGTTCTTCGACACGTGGGAGATATAGCCGCATCGAGGGCGTTACAAGTTGGTAATCAGAGCCTTCCACGACCTTAGGAGCCCCCTACTTGATCGAATCGTTGGCGTTGTTGAGTCTAGAAAAATGTTTTGAGTCATTTAGGATTATATATATCAGAGAGTTAAAAATTCTTTTTACTCCTCAGTACCTTCGTTGCTCTGGTGAGGCATCCTGACGTAGAGTTTTGACTCTTCTCTTCTCAAATTTCACAATTTTTTTAGGATCACGCGGGTATTTCTGGCTTATTCTGCGAGCCAATCCTTTGTTTTGTTTTGAGTTGTGGTATTCGAGTTGCTTCGAAGTCAAATGTTGATCCCATATCCTTTCTAAGCGGTGTTCTCATATTTCTTTGGGAATACTAATCCTTCATGATCATCGAGATTGTCATGTCAATCCTTTTCAACTAGCGTGTTTCATTTCAAGTGGATCCGATCTTTTCAACATCTGCAAGTTCAATTCTAAGTTTTCTTTCAAAAGTGTTCATTTCTTCCATTCCAAATTGTCTTTGTTTTTTTCCACCCTCCCACCCTTTTTCTTCAAGGACTCAGATTCCTTATTTAACTATCCATTTTATTGATGGGAAGTCTCTCTTCATTATTTTCCGTCAATGTTCTTATCCGGTGATTCTCATGAAGATTCTAACGGAGCTTCAAGTTCGTCATTCCTCATTCGTTTTCTTCTCCGGTGGATTCAATTCAAGTTTTCTGTGTTGATCATATTCTTTTCCGTGTTTCAAATACCTTCTCATACCGGTGCACCTCATCATAATTCACTTCTCGCTATTCATTTGTTCGGGAGTGCTGAAAATATCTCAGAAGGCTCGTCTTTCCATTCAAGATTCGTTCAACCTTTTTTCGAGATTGTTATCTCATTCAAGCCATTTAATTCAACGGTGCAATCTCTCCTTTTCAAGTAATCGTTCAACGGTGTTTCTTTTGAGTGGGCCCTAACCCACAGGTCTTTTTTCAGGATCTTACCTAACTCTTCTATTTTCCCGGAGCTACCATCAAATTCTTTTCAAAGTTTGACGTAAGAATGATTTATCATCAGTCAAATGCCTTTCTCCAAGATCAGTTAAATTCTTTTCATCCTTGGCTCAACCTCTTCATTTTTGAATATTCCGGAGTATCTAAACAATTCATGGTGGTGTTCCTCATCGTCATTCTCTGCATTTGAAGACCGAAGAAGATTTTTCTCTCAATCTTGCTCCATTCTCTTCAAGATTCGTGATTCTAGCTTGTTGCCACCCTCTCATAATTATTTTCGATTGTGGGAATTCTTTTCACCCATCCGGAGCAATTCAAGAGTCTTCTCAGTTTGATTATCTGGAGTCTATCAATTCAGATTACTCATTCTCAGCTTTCAGCTATCATTCTCCAAATCTTACCGGTGCATCATTCAAGTTTTCTCTTATCATCTCGTGATCTTTTTCGTTCTCATGTATCAAATTCCGTCAAGTATCTTCGTTCGCTTTTCTAATTCTTTCCGGTGTTTCTTTATCTTTTACTTCGTTCTTTTCCAATTCATACGGTGGTTCGGTTAAGATTTCTTTTCCTTCCTTATCATATCAATTCATTCGTTGTTTCGATTTTATCGGTGGTTCGTTGAAGACCTTCTCAAGTTGGCGCCATATCTATCTTAATCCTTTCTACGAGAATATGTAGTATGCCAAATCCGTAGCTTGTCATCAATTTAAATTGGTGAAGGATAAGTGTTTGACGAGATTTTGTGGCGCCAAAGTATCTATGAGCGTGGAAAGTATTTTTATAATGTTTTTCCGAACTATTTTCTTAGAATCACAGAAAGAACAAATGTGATAGTGCTTTGCATGTACACGTATATGGGAAAACTTTCCCATGCCTACGTGTATCTAGTTAAGGCTCACAAGATGGCCATTGTTGATGCACTAGCTATTTTTCTAGTGTGGACAAAAGAATCAGAACCGAATGCATGCATGCATTGCATGCTAATTGGCATGCTTAATCATGGATATATTAATTAAATATTCTGGCCAGCCCGTGACACGGTGTTTTGAAGCATTAACAACTCGGTTGCTTATCTTCTGAAACTACATGCACGCGTATTGCTTGGGCCCGTCTAACAGCCAGGAAAATACATGAGGTAGATACGTCCGGTTGGTAGCAATTGGATAAGCATGCACCTTAAACTCACACGGTTTGAATGGATTATCATCGCCTCCGCGTATCTTGCGAGCGACCCGTTCGTCTAACAGAAAACTGGCGGCGGCTTGCGCTGCACCACCGCAGCATCCAGCCCTAGCTCCTTGCCTATATAAAGGCAGAACTCCACGCGCACGGGGGGCACACACGGCCGCACGGCCGCCAGGCCGCTCACAGGAGGAGAAGTAGAAGCCACGATGGCTAGGCCCTGCAAAACTTTCTTCCCACTCCATACAATATCATGCTAAGAATCTCTTCCATATTTATGTCCACCACCAGCAAGAGACTTAGGCCATACCAGAGAAGGTTTTGTTCCCGGCTTTCTCCATCATGCGGCCGGCCGGCCACATGTCTAACGTAATTAAGGTGAGATTAATGATTATTATGCACAGGTACGCAGGGAGCCAATACGGGAAGGTTGATACACACAGGTTCACCAGTGGCCGCCGGGCCGTTCACACGCGCAGGTGGCGGCGAGGCCATCGCCGACCAATGAGAGAATTGGCTGACAGTATAGGTGTAGCAAGTCAGAATTTTAGAGTTGATAGCGCTACAGTTGGAACAGTCATTTAGCCTGACCGTGGAAAGTTTGGGCTTGAAAGTATTTAGTGCCGTGACAGATCCGGCCATTTATATTTATATAAAAGACTCAGCTCAAGTGGACTCGCAATGGCGCACCATTTTTGTATGATGAGAAGGCAGTATGACATATTGCAATATTATTTGTCACGGGCTAATTAGCTTAGCCCGTGCTGGACATTAAATATCCAGATCTAAATGTCTTTCATAATTTTGTGAACAACGTGGTTACTCAATATGATGACATGCCTAGCACGTAAATCTTGATATTTCATTGACGGCCCTCACGGCTAGGTGTCTGTCGCAAAGTATCATGACATGGTTCCTTCCTTCGGTGACCGGTGAGGCCGGAACCTTTCACTAGTCTAGGCCGACAAGGCTAGGCATTTTCTCCTTGACCGACGAGGCTGGGAGACATTACCCCTTTTCCGTGACCGACGAGGCCGGAACCCCTTTTGTCCTGGCCGACGAGGCCGGATGCACTATCTCCTTGACCTATGAGGCTTGGAGACATTACCCCTTTCCGCGACCGACGAGGCCGGAAATCATTTGTCCTGACTGATGAGGCTGGACGCACTATCTCCTCGACCGACGAGGCTTGGAGGCATTACCCCCTTTCCTTGACTGACGAGGCCGGACTCACTTTGTTCGCGACCAATGAGGTCGAACACAATTTTGAGGCTTCACTATGAACCCGGCGCCGACGAGGCCGGACGCTTCATACCAGGGCCGACGAGGCCTTAGAACATTCATGTCTGCCACTTTTACTTCTCAACATATCATGAGAATATTTCAGGTTACAAGACGACGACCGTCATCGCAGCTTAATCGGAGGTGTTCCGCGGAGTGCCCCGCGGATGTAATTAACCGGATCGTCTTACGAGGCTCCGGGAACCAGAACCTCTACAATCGCTGGATATTAGTCAGATGTATTTGTCCATGGCGCAACCTATGTAATCATGTGGGAAACCGCACTTTGTAATTCTTATGAGAATTAATAAAGCAGTATTTCCCTATGTATTCTTGTCCCTTTTATTTATTTGTATATGAAAGTATACTGGCACGCCCATATTTTTTATTGCCGTTACGCATTAAGAAATACCCCTATGCGGGGGACGTTTCTTTTTCGCGAAACAATAAGCATAACATAATTCTTATTCTTGTTCATCCAAGTGAGTAATCCCTTATTCCGGAGGCTAATTAAATTCTCGTTTTCAATTGCTCAACTTTCTTTTTCCGGAGTTCCAAGCTTTTCCGCATTATCTCGTCGCGAAACTCCTTCTAAATCTTTACAAGGTTCCACCTTGAGTTTTCAACTTCTCTTTCCTTTCGTTTGATCATTCCTTTGTTTACCGGAGTTCTTCATGAAGCTTCTACATGATGGTTCATCAAGGATTTTAATTCCTTCTCGAAGTGTTCATCGAGATTCTTTTCTAAGGAGCTCAAGTTTCTTCATCTTGCATTCCGGAGTGAAATTCTTTCTTCCGTATCTTGGAGGTGGTATTATGTCATTCTTGATAATTTGAGTTCATATTTCATGATTCACATGCTATTAAGAATGAGATATTTTAAATCCATCTATCTCGTCATTGGAGTTATCTTGGGTTAAAATTTCACCTTAAGCCTTCCCTAAGGATTGTTGCTATTTATGGTGCTCATAAATGACCCGAGCTCTTCATTAATCCTCCCGGTGAATTAAGTTCCTTGTCTTCTAGTTCATATCAATCCAATCTATCGTTTCCGTTAGTGGCAGAATTTCACCTCATAGTTTTGAGATGTTTTCCATAAGACCACAACAAGTTTACTCTTTTCTTTGTTGGATTTCCAACAACTCCGTTTGACCTTCTCCTAAGGATACCTTTTCAAGCTCTTTTGTAGCAGAAGTTGGCCTTTTCTTCTACATTCTTTTATCTCAATTATCTATATTCTATTCTTTCTCCCGGAGGTCTAGTGATGTTGCTCTTTTCACTCCTCATCTCGGTTTGTCAAGACCATATTCTTTCCTTTGCTAATCCTTTTTCCAACTGGAGTGTCGTGTTTTCATTCGAGTATCTTCTCATCTTATCAAGTCTTGCATAACTTCTCAACCGGAGTGCTGCTCGAATTTGTTCTTTGTCCCTCTTTTCTAACGGGGTGTTTTCGACTTCGTTCATCTCCGTTGTATTCTTTTCTCGAAATGGCTTAACCTTTCAAGGTTCGTGGTTTCACTCGTTTGTCAAAGAAGCAACTTAGTTTTACCGCTTATCTTTCTCTTCCGTTTTCCCTCCGGTGCCATTTTAGATCTCGGGACGAGATCCTCTCGTAGTGGTGGAGTGTTGTAGCGCCCCGAGACCGATGTGCCAGGTGTCCTCCAGTTATTCGCTATTGTTGCCTTGTCATTGCTTGCGTGTCATGCATCTTATATCATGTCATCATGTGCATTTCATTTTCATACATGTTTGTCTCATGCATCCGAGCATTTTCCCCTTTGTCTGTTTTGCATTCTGGCGCTCCTATGTCATCCGGTGTCCCTTTCTACCTCTTTTCATGTGCGGGTGTTAAACCTCTTTGGATTGGACCGAGACTTGTCATGCGGCCTTGGTTTACTATCGGTAGACCGCTTGTCAAGTTTCGTACCATTTGGACTTCGGTTGATACTCCAACGGTTAACCGAGGGACCAAAAAGGCCTCGTGTGTGTTGCAGCCCAACACCTCTCCAAACTGGCCCAAAACCCACCTAAACCTCCTCCATCATCTAGAGCATTCAATCACGATCGTGTGGCTACAAACCGCACCTCATTTGGAGCTTCTTGACTCCCTCTAACTCTATAAATAGATCATCTCCCAAAAATCCCGGGTCTCCTCTCCCCCTAACCCTAGAAACTCCTCGCGCCGCGCCGGACATGTCCGATCCGGCCGGACAAGCCGCCACCGCCGCCCGCGGCCACTGAGGAGTCGCCACGTGGCCGCCTCCACCTCCCACCGACGCGGGCCCGCAGGCCCAGCGCCGGCCCTTCCCCGCGCCCGACCGGGCCACCGCCTCCCCGCGCCTTCTCCTCCCGCGCGCCGCCCGGGCTGCCCGAGCCGGCGACGAACTCCCTCCTCGATGCCGGCCTGCTTCGCCGCGCCGGCGAGCCTCCGGCCGGACAAGCCGCCGCCGTCTCCGACCGCGCCACCGCCGGCCACCACCGCGGCGCCCCTCCTCCGGCGACCCACGACGACCCCGACGAGCTCCTCTTCTACTCCGGCGACGCCCTGGTTCCCTCCGGCGGCTACAGTGCACTCCGGTGATCTCCTCGGTTCGTGTGCAACCGGATCTGGATCGGGACGAGGGTTGACTTCTCCCCGAAACCCTAACTTTTTAGCATTTTCCGCATGCCATACCTCCGCATTTGTAGCTCCGATTCATGCGCGTAGCATATCAAAATGTTCGTCTCGATGAGTACATAATTTCATCTCATTGCATCATTTTCATTTGAGCACATCTTAATGTTCGAAATGCTGTTGGAAGAGGGCTATGTGATGATTATGTCAGATCTGTTTCAGCAAATGGCCTTTTGTCATTTTTGCCATGATTGATGTGTGCATGCTATGATCCTGAGCTCTACATGTGTTTTGTAGAATGCCATGCCATCTTTACAGGGGTGTATGCCATGTATTTTTGTGATCTTTGTGGCAACTAGCACAAGCATGCAAAGTAGCTTACTCAATGATGCTGATTTCAGGGACTTAGAATTTCACCAAGTCCTTGTCCTGTTATTGTTTTTATGCCATATGTTCATATTGTTTCCTAGTGATCCATGCCTCTTTTGAGGATTATCAGTAAGGATGTTTTGTAGATATTGTTGAGCTCTATCCATCCATGTCTTTGTTTGCAATTATGGAGCACCCTAGCTTGAGTCAATCGAGCTCTACTTTTGCTATAAAATGTTCCTGGCAGATTGTTAACATGTTTAGCAATTTTGCCGAGCTTGTTGTTGTTGATCCGTGCATGCTATGTTGTTGTTCTTGCCATGCCTAGCTTCTATGCCATGTCTTCTTGATGGGTGTATGCTTAGATTATCATGCCATGCCCCATAGTGAGTGAATCGAGCTCATAAACATGCCTACTTGTTAATCTGTTTTGCATGCTCCAGTTTTTCACTAAGTCTGAATCTGTTTATGTTTTTGCTATGTTCACATGCTTGCAATTGTATTTTCTGATCCCTTTTGGCTCATGGTCACTAAGGGAGTTTTGTTATATGCTTTGAGTAGCTTCATGCCATGCCTTGCTTTGCCATGATATGTTCCTGTAGCATGTAGTTATCATCCTCTAAACATTGCTTCCTGATATTAAATTCCTGACATGCTGTTAATTTTACCAAGTCTGAAACCTGTTATCTTTTGCACTTTTGCCATGTTTGTTTGAACCTGTTATTGAGTGAATTAGCCGTAGCTCAGTGTTCATATTTTTTCAAGCATCATGAGTGGATCCCTGCCATGTATTTTGTTGCGATGTTTGAGTGTTGTAGCATATTTATATTGATGCATTTAGTTGATCACTTGCTGATTATCGCAGACCGGTTTCATATTTGTTTTGCTTGCCATTTCCAAACCGTGCATCCGATTCTGGTGATCTTTATATCGATTTCGACCGAAATCATCTCCTCTTTCCAGTGGCACTCTTGTATTTCCATGTTGAGGCCAGGTTCAATCATTCCTTTCCAAGTCTTGTACATGCATCACATACCGTATCCCGCATATCATGCCATGTTCATGTGTTGGTTGTTTACTATGTTGTGTGCTTCTTTCCGGTGTTGCTTCTTCGGGTTGGTTCTGATAACGTCGCGTTTGTGAGGACATGTCTTCTTCATGGACCCGTTCTTCTCCCTTGCGGGATCTCAGGAAAGATGACCATACCCTTGAAGTCACTTCTATCTTTGCTTGCTAGATTGCTTGCTCTTTTGCTATGCCTATGCTACGATACCTACCACTTGCTTATCATGCCTCCCATGTTGTTAAGCCAAGCCTCTAACCCACCTTGTCCTAGCAAACCGTTGTTTGGCTATGTTACCGCTTTGCTCAGCCCCTCTTATAGTGTTGTTAGTTGCAGGTGAAGATGAAGTTTGTTCCTTGTTGGAACATGGAGATGTCGCTCCTTGTTGGAACATGTTTATTTGTTGGGATATCACAATATTATCTTGTTTATCTTAATGCACCTATATACTTGGTAAAGGGTGGAAGGCTCGGCCTTATGCCTGGTGTTTTGTTCCACTCTTGCCGCCCTAGTTTCCATCATATCGGTGTTATGTTTCCGGATTTTGCGTTCCTTATGCGGTTGGGTTATAATGGGAACCCCTTGACAGTTCGCCTTGAATAAAACTCCTCCAGCAATGCCCAACCTTGGTTTTACCAATTGCCACCTAACCACTTTTTCCCTTGGGTTTTCGGAGCCCGAGGGTTATCTTTATTTAAACCCCCCCCCCCGGGCCAGTGCTCCTCTGAGTGTTGGTCCAAACTAGAGCCCTGTGCAGCGCCCCCTCGGGGAAACTCGAGGTTTGGTTTTAGTTGTATGGAGCGCTCATCTGAGTGTGCCCTGAGAATGAGATATGTGCAGCTCCTATCGGGATTTGTCGGCACATTCGGCGGTGTTGCTAGACTTGTTTCACCATTGTCGATGATGTCTTGTAACCTGGACGCCGAGTCTGATCGGATTGTCTTGGGAGAAGGAATATCCTTCATTGACCGTGAGAGCTTGTGATGGGCTAAGTTGGGACTCCCCTGCAGGGATTTGAACTTTCGAAAGCCATGCACGTGGTTATGGGAAGATGGGAATTTGTTAAGGTCCGGTTGTAGAAAACTTGACACTTGACCTTAAGTAAAATACATCAACCGTGTGTGTTGCCGTGATGGTCTCTTTCCGGCGTTGTCCGGGAAGTGAACACGGTGTTGGAGTAATGCTTGACGTTAGGTTGTTCTAGGATCACTTCTTGATCATAGATTGCTCGAACGTGCTTTGCCTTCTCTTCCCGCTCTCATTTGCATATGTTTAGCCACCATATATGCTAGTCGCTTGCTGCAGCTCCACCTCACACCTTTTACCCTTCCTATAAGCTTAAATAGTCTTGATCGCGAGGGTGTGAGATTGCTGAGTCCCCGTGACTCACAGATACTTCCAAAACCAGCTTGCAGGTGTCGTTGAACCGTGCAGGTGACGCAACCCAGCTCAAGGAGGAGCTCAATGAAGATCGTGTTCGTAGTGTTGTTCCGTTTCCAGTTGCTCACTAGTGGAGCCCAGTTGGGGTCGATCGGGGATCTGTGTAGCATTTGGGGTAGTCTTCTTTTATTTTAGTTCCGTAGTCGGACCTTGATTGTATTTGGATGTTGTAATGCTTTTTTCATGTATTGTGTGAAGTGGCGATTGTAAGCCAACTATGTATCCCTTTCCCTTATGTATTACATGGGTTGTGTGAAGATTACCTCACTTGCGACATTGCTTTCAATGCGGTTATGCCTCTAAGTCGTGCTTCGACACGTGGGAGATATAGCCGCATCGAGGGTGTTACACTGTTGCTTGGTCCAGAACAACTCAGTGCCTCTGAGGACAGCCCGAGGATTCACATAGGGGTTGATCCTCCGGCGTTCGACATACTCATTGACTGAAATCTCATCCATGCCCTTAGCAGGTTCCTTTTGCTTGCTGGCAGTGGTCTTGACATTGTGCTTGGGGCATTGGAGCCCTCTGGTGCTTCATCTTGGGGATTGTGCAGACGCTTGGAGCCAGTGTCACGACTGGGATTGGAACGGCGAGAGCCACCACCTGAGACACAAAGCGCAAAACACACACGACAAGCAAGAAGGATCAATGCAAAGACCACAACAAAGCAAACGAAACATGCAGGAAGCACACGAGATAATTGCCATGAGAGATATTTGACCCCTACAGTAGTACGGCCAAGTGTTGCGGTACTAAGACTGTAGTACCGCTCTTAGTCGCGGTAGTACCGTGCAAGGTCATGATGTCTACTATGCAACCTTCTTCTTGTAGACGTTGTTGGGCCTGCAAGTGCACAGGTTTGTAGGACAGTAGCAAATTTCCCTCAAGTGGATGACCTAAGGTTTATCAATCCGTAGGAGGCGTAGGACGAAGATGGTCTCTCTCAAGCAACCCTGCAACCAAATAACAAGGAGTCTCTTGTGTCCCCAACACACCCAATACAATGGTAAATTGTATAGGTGCACTAGTTCGGCGAAGAGATGGTGATACAAGTGCAAAATAGATAGTAGATATAGGTTTTTGTAATCTGAAAATATAAAAACAGCAAGGTAATGAATGATAAAAGTGAGCGTAAACGGTATTGCAATGATAGGAAATAAGGCCTAGGGTTCATACTTTCACTAGTGCAAGTTCTCTCAACAATAATAACATAGATAGATCATATAACGAGCCCTCAACATGCAACAAAGAGTCACTCCGAAGCCACTAATAGCGGAGAACAAACGTAGAGATTATGGTAGGGTACGAAACCACCTCAAAGTTATTCTTTCAAATCAATCCGTTGGGCTATTCCTATAAGTGTCACAAACAACCCTGGAGTTTTTACTAGAATAACACCTTAAGATACAAATCAACCAAAACCCTAATGTCACCTAGATACTCCATTGTCACCTCAAGTATCCGTGGGCATGATTATACGATATGCATCACACAATCTCAAATTTATCCAACCAACATAAAAGTACTTCAAATAGTGCCCCAAAGTTTCTACCGGAGAATCAAGAACATGTGCCAACCCCTATGCATAGGTTCATGGGCGGAACCCGCAAGTTGGTCACCAAAACATACATCAAGTGGCACATGATATCCCATTGTCACCACAGATAAGCACGGTAAGACACACATCAAGTGTTCATAAAAGACTCAATCCGATAAGATAACTTCAAAGGGGAAACTTAATTCATCACAAGAGAGTAGAGGGGGAGAAGAAACATAAGATCCAACTACAATAGCAAAGCTCAGGATACATCAAGATCGTGCCATAGATGGAACACAAGAGAGAACACGAGAGAGAGAGATCAAACACATAGCTACTGGTACATACCCTCAGCCCCGAGGGTGAACTACTCCCTCCTCGTCATGGATAGCGCCGGGATGATGAAGATGGCCACCGAAGATGGATCCCCCCTCCGGCAGGGTATCGGAAAGGGGTCCCGATTGGTTTTTCGTGGTTCTGGAGGCTTGCGGCGGCGGAACTCTCGATCTATGTTCTATTCTGGAAGTTTTAGGGTACGACGGTATATATGGGTGAAAGGAGAACGTCGATGGAGCTACGGGGGCCCCACGAGGCAGGGGGGCGCGCCCAGGGGGGAGGGCGCGCCCTCCACCCTCGTGACCGCCTCGTGGCTCTTCTGACGTGGGGTCCAAGTCCATCAGGTGGGTTTCCTTCCAAAAATAACTTCTCCAGTTGATTTCGTTCCGTTTTGACTCCGTCTGATATTCCTTTTCCTTGAAATACTGAAATAGGCATAAAACAGCAAATCTGGGTTGGGCCTCCGGTTAATACGTTAGTCCCAAAAATATTATAAAAGTGGATAATAAAGCCCAATATTGCCTAAAACAGTAGATAAAGTAGCATGGAGCAATCAAAAATTATAGATACGTTGGAGACGTATCAGGCATCCCCAAGCTTAATTCCTGCTCATCCTCGAGTAGGTAAATGATAAAAAGAGAATTTTTGATGCGGAGTGATACTTTGGCATAATTTCAATGTAATTCTTCTTACTTGTGATATGAATATTCAGATCCGAAAGATTCAAGACAAAAGTTCATATTGACATAAAAATAATAATACTTCAAGCATATTAATCAAAGTAATCATGTCTTCTCAAAATAGCATGGCAAAAGAAAGTTCGTCCCTACAAAATCATATAGTTAGGCTATGCTTCATTTTCGTCACACAAAGATGTTCCCAACTTCTATACCCCCGATGACAAGCCAAGCAATTGTTTCATACTTAAATAATCTCAAACTTTTTCAACCTTCACGCAATACATGAGTGTGAGCCATGGATATAGCACTATGGGTGGAATAGAATATGATGATGCATGGGGATTGTGTGGAGAAGACAAAAAAGGAGAAAGTCTCACATTGACGAGGCTAATCAATGAGCTATGGAGATGCCCATCAATTGATGTTAATGCAAGGAGTAGGGATTGCCATGCAACAGATGCACTAGAGCTATGAATGCTCAACAAAAGAAAACTAGTGGGTGTGCATCCAACTTGCTTGCTCATGAATACCTAGGGCATTTTGAGGAAGCCCATCGTTGGAATATACAAGCCAAGTTCTATAATGAAAAATTCCCACTAGTATGAACAAGACAACTTATGAGACTCACTATATGAAAATCATGGTGCTACTTTGAAGCACAATATATGAGACTCACTACATGAAGAACAAGGTGCTACTTTGAAGCACAAGTGTGGAAAAAGAGATAGTAGCATTTCCCCTTTTTATTTTATTTATTTATTTATTTATTTATTTTTGGCCTTCTTTTTTTTCTTTGGCCTTTCTTTCTTTTTTTTTCTTTTTTTGATTGGGCAATGCTCTAATAATGATGATCATCACACTTTTATTGATTACAACATAATGATTACAACTCGATACTAGAACAAGATATGACTCTATATGAATGCCTCCGGCGGTGTACCGGGATGGTGTAATGAATCAAGAGTGACATGTATGAAAAATAATGCATGGTGGCTTTGCCACAAATATGATGTCAACTACAAGATCATGCAATGGCAATATGACAAAAGTAAAGCATGTCATGATGATGATGATGATGGAAGTTGCATGGCAATATATCTCGGAATGGCTATGGAAATGCCATGATAGGTAGGTATGGTGGCTGTTTTGAGGAAGATATAGGGAGGTTTATGTGTGAAAGAGCGTATCATATCACGGGGTTTGGATGCACCGGCGAAGTTTGAACCAACTCTCAATGTGAGAAAGGTCAATGCACGGTACCGAAGAGGCTAGCAAATGGCGGAAAGGTAAAAGTGCGTATAATCCATGGACTCAACATTAGTCAAAAGAACTCATATACTTATTGCAAAAATTTAGAAGTCATCAAAAATCAAGTACTACGCGCATGCTCCTAGGGGGATAGATTGGTAGGAAAAGACCATCGCTCGTCCCCGACCGCCACTCATAAGGATGCACAAGCCAGGTACACTTCATGCTTCAAATTTGTTACACAACTTTAACCATACGTGCATGCTACGGGACTTGCTAACTTCAACACAAGTATTTCTCAAATTCACAACTACTCAACTAGCACGACTATGATATTATCACCTCCATATCTCAAAACAATTATCAAGCATCAAACTTATCTTAGTATTCAACCCACTAAAAAGAAAGTTTCACATATCTTGAATACCAAGTATATTAACATTAAGCAAATTACCATGCTATTAACGACTCTCAAAATAATCTAAGTGAAGCATGAGAGATAAAGTTTCTTTAAAACAATCCACCACCATGCTCTAAAAGATCTGAGTGAAGCACTAGAGAAAAAATTATCACGCTCAAAAAGATATAAGTGAAGCACATAGAGTAAACTATCAAGCTCAAAAGATATAAGTGAAGCACATAGAGTATTCTAACAAATTTCAATTCATGCATGGCTCTCTCAAAAGGTGTGTACAGCAAGGATGATTGTGGTAGACTAACAAGCAAAGACACAAATAATACAAGACGCTCCAAGCAAAACACATATCATGTGGTGAATAAAAATATAGCTCCAAGTAAATTACCGATGGAAGTGGACGAAAGAGGGGATGCCTTCCGGGGCATCCCCAAGCTTTGACTTTTTGGTGTCCTTGGATTATCTTGGGGGTGCCATGGGCATCCCCAAGCTTAGGCTCTTGCCACTCCTTGTTCCATAATTCATCAAAAGAATTCACCCAAAACTTAAAACTTCACAACACAAAACTCAATAGAAATCTCGTGAGCTCCGTTAGAAAAAGAAAACAAAAAACTACTTTATGGTACTGTAGTGAACTTGTTCTTTATTTGTATTGGTGTTAAACCTACTGTATTCCAACTTCTCTATGGTTTATAAACTATTTTACTAGCCATAGATTCATCAAAATAAGCAAACAACACACGCAAAACAGAATCTGTTAAAAACAGAACAGTCTGTAGTAATCTGTTACTAACGCAAACTTCTGGAACCCAAAAAATTCTACCAAAATTAGACGACCTGGGAAATTTGTTTATTGATCATTAGCAATTCGAATCACTATTTTATCACGTTCTGGTGATTTTTGACAATTCGGGCACTGAGCGCAAAGATTCTTGAAATTACAGCAAGATCAAATAACTATCTTCCAAGAAGATCTAATAGGTTTAACTTGGCACAAACACTAATTAAAAGATAAAACCACATCTAAAAAGAATCTAGATGGATTATTTATTCCTAAACAAAACCAAAAACAAAAAACACAGAATAAAATTGGGTTGCCTCCCAACAAGCGCTATCGTTTAACGCCCCTAGCTAGGCATGATGATTTCAATGATGCTCACATAAAAGATAAGAATTGAAACATAAAGAGAGTATCATGAAGAATATGACTAGCACATTTAAGTCTGACCCACTTCCTATGCATAGGGATTTTGTGAACAAACAACTTATGGGAACAAGAATCATCTTGCATAGGAAGGTAAAACAAGCATAACTTCAAAACTTTAAGCACATAGAGAGGAAACTTGATATTATTGCAATTCCTACAAGCATATGTTCCTCCCTCATAATAATTTTCAGTAGCATCATGAATGAATTCATCAATATAACCAGCACCTAAAGCATTCTTTTCATGATCTACTTGCATAGAAATTTTATTACTCTCCACATAAGCAAAATTCTTCTCATTCGGAATAGTAGTGGGAGCAAACTCAACAAAATAACTATCATATGATTGAGAATTAAGATCAAGATGACAAGTTTTATGGTTATCATTATTCTTTAAAGCATACGTGTCACCACAATAATCATCATAGATAGGAGGCATGCTTTCATCATAGTAAATTTTCTCATCAAAGCTTGGGAGACAAAAAATATCATCTTCATCAAACATAGCTTCCCCAAGCTTGTGGCTTTGCATATCATTAGCATCATGGATATTCAAAGAATTCGTACTAACAACATTGCAATCATGCTCATCATTCACATATTTTATGCCAAGAATTCTATGTAATTCTTCTTCTAGCACTTTGGCACAATTTTCTTTTCCATCATACTCACGAAAGATATTAAAAAGGTGAAGCGTATGAGACAAACTCAATTCCATTTTTTTAGTTTTCTTTTATAAACTAGACTAGTGCTAAAACAAGAAACAAAAAGATTCAATTGCAAGATCTAAAGATATACCTTCACTTACCTAGCCTCCCCGGCAACGGCGCCAGAAAAGAGCTTGATGTCTACTGCGCAACCTTCTTCTTGTAGACGTTGTTGGGCCTGCAAGTGCACAGGTTTGTAGGACAGTAGCAAATTTCCCTCAAGTGGATGACCTAAGGTTTATCAATCCGTAGGAGGCGTAGGACGAAGATGGTCTCTCTCAAGCAACCCTGCAACCAAATAACAAGGAGTCTCTTGTGTCCCCAACACACCCAATACAATGGTAAATTGTATAGGTGCACTAGTTCGGCGAAGAGATGGTGATACAAGTGCAAAATAGATAGTAGATATAGGTTTTTGTAATCTGAAAATATAAAAACAGCAAGGTAATGAATGATAAAAGTGAGCGTAAACGGTATTGCAATGATAGGAAATAAGGCCTAGGGTTCATACTTTCACTAGTGCAAGTTCTCTCAACAATAATAACATAGATAGATCATATAACGAGCCCTCAACATGCAACAAAGAGTCACTCCGAAGCCACTAATACCGGAGAACAAACGTAGAGATTATGGTAGGGTACGAAACCACCTCAAAGTTATTCTTTCAAATCAATCCGTTGGGCTATTCCTATAAGTGTCACAAACAACCCTGGAGTTTTTACTAGAATAACACCTTAAGATACAAATCAACCAAAACCCTAATGTCACCTAGATACTCCATTGTCACCTCAAGTATCCGTGGGCATGATTATACGATATGCATCACACAATCTCAGATTTATCCAACCAACATAAAAGTACTTCAAATAGTGCCCCAAAGTTTCTACCGGAGAATCAAGAACGTGTGCCAACCCCTATGCATAGGTTCATGGGCGGAACCCGCAAGTTGGTCACCAAAACATACATCAAGTGGCACGTGATATCCCATTGTCACCACAGATAAGCACAGCAAGACATACATCAAGTGTTCATAAAAGACTCAATCCGATAAGATAACTTCAAAGGGGAAACTCAATTCATCACAAGAGAGTAGAGGGGGAGAAGAAACATAAGATCCAACTACAATAGAAAAGCTCGGGATACATCAAGATCGTGCCATAGATGGAACACGAGAGAGAACACGAGAGTGAGAGATCAAACAGATAGCTACTGGTACATACCCTCAGCCCCGAGGGTGAACTACTCCCTCCTCGTCATGGATAGCGCCGGGATGATGAAGATGGCCACCGGAGATGGATCCCCCCTCCGGCAGGGTACCGGAAAGGGGTCCCGATTGGTTTTTCGTGGTTCTGGAGGCTTGCAGCGGCGGAACTCCTGATCTATGTTCTGTTCTGGAAGTTTTAGGGTACGACGGTATATATGGGTGAAAGGAGAACGTCGGTGGAGCTACGGGGGCCCCACGAGGCAGGGGGGCGCGCCCAGGGGGGAGGGCGCGCCCTCCACCCTCGTGACCACCTCGTGGCTCTTCTGACGTGGGGTCCAAGTCCATCAGGTGGGTTTCCTTCCAAAAATAACTTCTCCAGTTGATTTCGTTCCGTTTTGACTCCGTCTGATATTCCTTTTCCTCGAAATACTGAAATAGGCATAAAACAGCAAATCTGGGTTGGGCCTCCGGTTAATAGGTTAGTCCCAAAAATAGTATAAAAGTGGATAATAAAGCCCAATATTGCCTAAAACAGTAGATAAAGTAGCATGGAGCAATCAAAAATTATAGATACGTTGGAGACGTATCAGGTCACGGTAGTACTGGGTCTAGGAGCGGTAGTAAGATCTTAGTGCCTCAGCTAGCGCGGTAGTACCGCGTCTGATGGGCGGTAGTACCGCACGAGCTTGCGGTAGTACCGCACCTGATGGGCGGTAGTACCGCACGAGCGGTAGTACCGCTCATGAGACACGGTAGTACCGTAGCGCGTCAGATCCGAACAAGTTCAAATATGAGAAAAGCCCGCGAAACCGCGACGGTACTACGGTTGGACAAATCTACCACAAGACAACATATCAAGTATGATTCCTACGCAACACGACTCTCCTACATCCTACTCTTGCACAGATTTGGCCTAAAATCTCAAGAACAAGAAGCATCTCCCCAAAAACCTAGAAGCAAGAGAACAACCAAGAAAAAGAGGGATTTGGGGAAAAACCTTGGTCCATGGAAAGAGGAAGTGGTGGGGAACGATCCCACCGGTCGGAATCCGAGGAGAGTGGCCGGAGACGGAGATCCGGCGAGGACCTCCGGCGCCGTTCTTGAGCAAGAGAGAGAGACGTGGGGAGGGAGACGAGTGAATGGGTATGGGGAGTTGGAACTCCCCTGCCCGAGTCATAACCCCCACTCTCACTCGATGGCGTGGTAGTACCGTGCCTCATCGCGGTAGTACCGCTTGGCGGAAGTACCGCACCTGAGCGGTAGTACCGTGCCCTGGCGCGGTAGTACCGTGCCCCTCAAAGCGGTAGTACCGCAGCAAGCCGCGGTAGTACCGTGGGCTCAAGAAGATGCACGTTTCAAGCACACGAAAAATAGGTCTTTGCATGAACACTCCGAGGCAACATGACACCACAAGACCACGCTACACACAAAGGTAGAAAGGCAAACGACAAAACGAAACAACCACGAGACACCACCTCTCTAGAGAGAGGGCGGTGGCCGTAGCCACCTATGTTTGATTCAATTGGTATGGCACCGCGAAGAATTATCCTTGGGCCCATGACCAAAACTCGTCTTTGAAGCACAAGTACCATCAAACATGGCTAATGTGAAAGACTTGATCAATTTATGCAATGGGGGGAGGGAGAGTTCATTGAGAGAACAACACTCCCCCTATGTCCATGCCTACATCTAAACAAGACAACAAGTTGAGTATGGTGGGGTGTGCAAGGGTTCAAGCAACATTGCTCGAATCAATGATATTTAGCTCATGCCTTAACTCGCGAAATCTTGCTTCATCCAAGGGCTTCGTGAAAATATCTGCAAGATTGTCATGAGTGTTGACATAGTTGAGCTCGATCTCTCCTTGCCTAATGTGATCCCGGATGAAGTGATACTGGATCTCAATATGCTTCATCTTGAAGTGTTGCACTGGGTTGAGAGAGATCTTGATGGCACTTTCATTGTCACACCAAAGAGGCACTTTGTCACAAATGACACCGCAATCCTTTAAAGTTTGCCTCATCCATAAGAGTTGTGCACAACAACTACCGGCCGCCACATACTCCGCTTCGGTGGAATAGAGAGACACACAACTTTGCTTTTTGGAAGACCAACTTACCAAAGAGCAACCAAGGAATTGGCACCCTCCGGAAGTGGACTTCCTATCCACTTTGTCTCCCACCCAATCGGAATCCGAATACCCTACAAGCTTGAAGTTTGCTCCTCTTGGGTACCATAAGCCAAAGTTTGGGGTATGAGCCAAATATCGAAAGATTCGTTTGACCGCCACATAGTGACTTTCCTTAGGTGCGGCTTGAAACCGTGCACAAATTCCCACACTCAACATGATATCCGGTCTAGATGCACAAAGGTAGAGGAAGGAGCCTATCATGGAGCGATATACCTTTTGATCCACCGCTTTACCATTGGGATCTATGTCAAGTTGGCACTTGGTGGGCATTGGAGTGGAAGCCGGCTTGACATCACTTGGCTTGAATCTCTTGAGCATGTCTTGAGTATATTTGGCTTGGTTGATGAAGGTTCCTTCTCTTCTTTGCTTCACTTCGAACCCTAGAAAGAACTTCAACTCTCCCATTGGAGACATCTCGAATTTTGAGGTCATGAGAGCGGCAAATTCCTCATTGAAAGCTTTGTTAGGGGAACCAAATATAATATCATCAACATATGGCACACAAACAACTCCCCTTTGACCTTCTTAGTAAAAAGAGTGAGGTCGATTAGCCCAACTTCAAAACCACGGTCTTGTAACAACTCGGTAAGGTGGTCATACCACGCGCGTGGGGCTTGTTTAAGGCCATAGAGTGCCTTATCGAGTTGATACACATGATCGGGAAAGTAGGGATCCTCGAACCCGGGGGGTTGCTTGACATAAACCAATTCATTAATGGGACCATTAAGAAAAGCACTCTTCACATCCATTTGTTGTAACTTAAAGTTATGATGAGAAGCATATGCAATCAACATGCGAATGGATTCAAGACGAGCAATGGGAGCAAAGGTTTCACCATAGTCGATACCTTCGACTTGGGAGTAGCCTTGTGCTACCAAACGAGCCTTGTTGCGAATGATAATTCCATGGGCATCTTGCTTGTTCTTAAATATCCACTTGGTTCCAATGAAATTGTGGTTCCCCGTCGGTCTTGGCACCAACCTCCACACTTTGTTACGCTCGAAGTTGTTGAGTTCTTCATGCATGGCATTGAGCCAATCCGGATCTTCAAGAGCCTCATAGACCTTGTGGGGTTCGACACAAGAGACAAACGCGTGATGCTCACAATAGTTTGCTAATTGTCTACAAGTGCTTACCCCCTTTCTTAAGCTTCCAAGCACATTCGTCATGAGATGATCCTTGGTGGAGAGCTTGGAAGCAACCTTGGCGGCACGACGCTCCAATTCCTCCTCGGGGGTGAGATGAGGAGTGGTCACTTGATCATCTTGAGCGTCGTCTTGAGCTTGTTCTTGTTCTTGAACTTGCTCGGAGGAGAGAACTTGACCTTGGGCATCACTTGGTGTGTCAACACCGTCTTGAGCATGATCTTGCCCTTGGTCATGTTCTTGAGGATGAGGGCATTCGGAAGCATGTGGGCCTTGGGTTAGTGATGGCTCCACTTGAGTGGATCATTGTCCTTCTCCTTCGGCCACAAGGGGTTCCTCAATGGGTAGGATAAAGCCAACACCCATTCTTCTTATGGCTTGAGGGGGAATTTCATCACCTACATCACAAGTGCCACTTTGCTCCACTTTGGAGCCGTTATTCTCATCAAACTCCACGTTACACGTCCCCTCAATAAGTCCCATGGATTTATTGAGGACACGGTAAGCATGAGAGTTTGTAGCATAACCAACAAATATGCCCTCATAAGCTCTAGCCTCAAATTTGGACAACCGAAGACCTTTCTTGAGAATGAAACACTTACACCCGAACACCCGAAAGTACTTGTGGTTGGGCTTGTTACCGGTGAGTATCTCATATGGAGTCTTGTTCAAGCCCTTGCGGAGGTAGAGCCGATTGGATGCATGACACGCGGTGTTGATGGCTTCGGCCCAAAAGTTATACGGAGACTTGAACTCCGCCATCATGGTCCTTGCCGCATCCATCAACGTCCGGTTCTTCCTCTCTGCAACACCGTTTTGTTGAGGGGTGTAAGGTGCGGAATATTGATGCTTGATCCCCTCATCACTAAGAAACTCATCCAAGGTGTAGTTCTTGAACTCGGTGTCGTGGTTCTAAGCCTGACAGTAGAGTGGGGGGTAGGTATGGAGAGGCAAGGTCCTAGCTATGGAGAGGTTGTAAGCACAAAGGATGTACGAGTTCAGGCCCTTCTCGGAAGAAGTAACAGCCCTACGTCTCGGAGCCCGGAGGCGGTCGAGTGGATTATGAATGTATGGATTACAAGGTGCCGAACCCTTCTGCCTGTGGAGGGGGGTGGCTTATATAGAGTGCGCCAGGACCCCAGCCAGCCCACGTAGGAGAGGGTTTAAGGTGAGTTAAGTCTGGGGCGTTACTGGTAACGCCCCACATAAAGTGCCTTTACTATCATAAAGTCTACTTAATTACAGGCCGTTGCGGTGCAGAGTGCCTCTTGACCTCCTGGTGGTCGAGTGAGTCTTCGTGGTCGAGTCCTTCAGGTCAGTCGAGTGAATCCTCGTTGGTCGACTGGAAGGCGACCTCTTCTAGGGATGTCCTAGGGTAAGTTACTTGGAACAGGACCATGACCCTACCCTAGGTACATAACCCCATCATTAGCCCCCGAATGGATTGAGGCTTCGAGTGAAGAAGGAGTTGATGTCGTTTCCGATTAACCTTTGCGCTCTAGTTGTGCGCTGTTCTGGATCAAAGAATCTCTTCGTTGACAGGGAGCAATTTGTCTTCGGTCGACTCGATCCATTCTATTTTTGCGTCGAGTGATCTTTCGAGCTTCGACGATCTCCGAGCGACGGATCGCCGGAAACACCGCGTCTGACAGACTGATTTGTTGCTCGCGGATTCCGCGGGGTGCGAAATTTGGGGGCGCGCGCGAAGCGGGGCAGACCGCGGCGTTCGGATGGGACGGGGCATAGCCGCCTCGATCTCCGCGCCGCCTTTTTCGCCACGTATCCAGTCCTCATAACTGCTCCCAGATATGATTAGATCGACCGGGCCCACATGTCAGCCACTCGGAAGGGACCTTATAAACGTGCCCGGCGAGGATTTCTGTGCTGCGCCTCAGCATTCTCCCTCTCTCCCTCTGCTTCCTTCCTCCCTGCTCAGCGTGCCCGCTCTCGCCCCCGGACCACTTCCCTTCGTGCATCTCACCGGCGACCATGGCCAAGGAGAAGACGGCGGCGCTGGAGCGTGCCAAGAAGGCGTCGGCATCGGAGAAGGCGAAGGGGAGATCCACCAGCCGCAGAGGGTCCTCGTCCAGATCCCGCCTGCCGAAAGGCTGGGTCCAAGGAGACTGGATCCAGTCGACCATCACGGAGACGGACCTCCTCGACATGGCCAATGAGGGCTTGATCCCTCACGGAGCTGCGAGGTTGCCGGGGAAGGAGTGGCAGCCACAGCCAGAAGAGGGTGAGTGTGTGCTTCTGGCCACTCATGTTGATCGTGGGTTTTCCTTGCCGCCAAGCATTTTCTTCCGTGGCTTCTTGAATTTCTTTGGAGCGCAGCTCCACCACTTTACCCCAAACTCCATTGCCTATCTTGCTGCATTCGTGTCCATGTGTGAGGGTTTCTTGGGCTGTCGACCGCACTGGGGTTTGTTCAAACGTATCTTCACGTGTCGCTCTCAGACCGTGAAGAAGGCGAGCCCAGGTGATGAGAAGACCCGAGTCGTCCAAATGTGTGGGGGCCTGGGGATTCAGGTGAGGAATAATAGCACCTTCCCGCCCATGTCCTTTCCCGAGTCCGTCAGAGGCTGGCAGTCGACTTGGTTCTACTGTCAGGTCCAGTCGACGCCAGGGCAGTTGAGTGGACTCCCTCCGTTTACCATGGACCGAGTGAACAAGCCCTCCCCTCTGAAGCTGATTCCGGAGGAGAAAGCCGACGTGAAGATGTTGATGGAGCGCGTGGTGCAGTTGGTTCGGGAGGGGGTGACGGGCATGGATCTTCTGGAGGTCTTCCTCAGGCGTCGCATCCAACCCCTTCAATTCCGGAGCCACTGCATGTGGTTGTACTGTGGGCCCGAAGACGAGACTAGAGTCCATCCAGAAGAAGTCGACGATGCCACTCTGGAAAGATGGATGGTAGCCGTTACCGGAAACAGGGACAACCCGCGCGGAGCCAGAAGGATTCCTCCACTCGACCACAACAGCGACCCAAACAAGGTACACTTGCTCTGCTTTCCATTGTGTCCTTGTCGTATTCATTTCTGCTAACCCTGCCGACTGGTCGACTGATCCTTGTTTGGGCATCTGCTAGGCCTTCACCGAGCTGTACTCGATGCCCAATGGGGCACAAGCTTCGACTGAGGAAGGCGAGGCGAGCGGGGGCGAGGCGAGCGGGGGCGAGAGCCAGGAAGAGGAGGAATGGGACTCGGATGCTGCAGGGGATGATGACGACGATGATGATGATGAAGGTGATGAAGATGACATCGAGGACGAGGAAGAAGAGGAGGAGGAGGTCGTTCCACCGCGCTCAGAAAGGCGGTCGAAGCTTGTCCACGACCCTTCGACCGAACGTGGTAAGGGGGTTGCGACCGCCACTCAGTCGACCAAGCGCCCTCGGACCACCTCTCCGGCGCCGACTGAAAAGGCGCCGAAGCAGCCCAGGGCGGCCTCATCGAAGCCGACCAAGCTCCTGCCGAAGATGAAGGTGTCCATCCCCACCATATCAGGGTAATTGTGTTGCTCATATTTTCTTATTCTGTGCGAACTTTATCTCTGGTCGACGCTGAGGTTAGTCGACTGATCCTTTGGAGTTGCAGTGCTGCTACTTCTGAGACCTCGGCCCGGGCCGATGACCACGAGATGGAGGATGCAGCAACTTTGAATCCAGGTACTGTGTTCTTAATACCATTCTTAGTCGACTGACTCGCGATCTCTGATCCTGATCCTTCTCCGCAGCTCCACCCAACACTGTTATCGATCTTCCTGATGATGATGAGGATGAAGAGCCGCTGAAGCACAGGAGGAGTCGGAAAGCGTCCGCCAGTAAGGTGCCTCAGGATGTGCCGGCGCCTGAAATTCTGACTGTGGAGGAAGAGAACACCACTCGACACACGGTGACCTTCGCGAATCCACTGACGAGTGCTCAGCAGCCTTCCCTCTTCATGACGCACCACGTCCCGGAGGACCAAGCTGGCGCAGCGAAGGAGGCGATACGCCAGGCGGGACTCATGATGGAGCAGCTGAAGACCATCCGGGGCGCGAGCCAGGCAGCTTATGACGCCAGTTCTGCCCTCCAAAGCAATGTCCAGGTCAGTCGACCGCTGTTTGTTCTGTTGGATATGCTACCAAAAACTTTTCTTTTCCGGAATTTATATTAGTCACCCACTGGGTGTGTCGAATAAACTCCGTGTTAGCGGGGGCACGCTGAGTGCACCCGCTGGGTGTAGTCCCCAAGGCTAAGGTCGACTGCTGGCAGTCGGCCTTAGGCTTTATGATGTCAATCTTTCTCTCAGTCGACTGGTCGACTGGATTTCACAAACCGGTGGGGGCACGCTAAGTGCACCCACTGGGTGTAGTCCCCAAGGCTAAGGTCGACTGCTGGCAGTCGGCCTTAGGCTTTATAATGTAAATCTTTCTGTCAGTCGACTGGATTTCACAAACCGGTGGGGGCACGCTGAGTGCACCCACTGGGTGTAGTCCCCGAGACTGTGGTCGACTGCTTGTAGTTGATCACAGTCTTAGAGAATGCATCTCGCACGCTTTTTTTTTTTTTGAGGT
>NC_041388.1:81427606-81466521 GCF_002162155.2 Triticum dicoccoides
CCGAGTGGAAGGCTGGCTTACCACTCGGTAGGATTTTGATAAACTTAGGCGAGTCCTTGGACTGCAGCTAAGCCTCCGAGTGGAAGGCTGGCTTACCACTCGGTAGGATTTTGATAAACTTAGGCGAGTCCTTGGACTGCAGCTAAGCCTCCGAGTGAGAGGATCGCTCTTCACTCGGTAGGATTTTCACAACTTAGGCGAGTGCTTGGACTGCAGCTAAGCCCCCGAGTGGAAGGCTGGCTTACCACTCGGTAGGATTTTGATAAACTTAGGCGAGTCCTTGGACTGCAGCTAAGCCTCCGAGTGGAAGGCTGGCTTACCACTCGGTAGGATTTTGATAAACTTAGGCGAGTCCTTGGACTGCAGCTAAGCCTCTGAGTGGAAGGCTGGCTTACCACTCGGTAGGATTTTGATAAACTTAGGCGAAACGGATTCGCAGCTAAGCCTCCGAGTGAGAGTCTGGCTCACCACTCGGTAGGATTTTTACAAACTTAGGCGAAACGGATTCGCGGCTAAGTCACCCACTGAGGGGGAGTTTTTATGTGGACAAAAATAAAAAGTGATGACACTATTATTTCCAAACCCATGAACTACAGAAGTACTTTATTGCAACTCATCCGAGTGATAAAACTTAAGTGTAAAATGGGCGGAGTAGCTCCGCGTTCCAAGCTCGGGGCTCGTCGATATTATGCTCGACGTTGTAAAGACGGTACGCCCCGTTGTGGAGAACCTTGGTGACGATGAAGGGACCTTCCCAAGAAGGAGCAAGCTTGTGTGGTTTGTGCTGATCCACTCGGAGAACCAAATCCCCTTCCTGGAAGGCTCGACCTCTCACATTTCGGGCGTGGAAACGGCGCAGATCTTGTTGGTAGATGGTCGACCGGATCAGAGCCATCTCCCTTTCTTCCTCTAAAAGGTCGACTGCGTCCTGCCGCGCTTGTTCAGCTTCTGCTTCGTTGTAGGTTTCGACTCGAGGAGCATTGTGGAGAAGATCACTCGGCAAGACTGCTTCGGCTCCATAGACCAAGAAGAATGGAGTTCTTCCGGTCGACCGATTGGGCGTGGTCCGCAGTCCCCAGAGTACAGATGGAAGTTCGTCGACCCAAGCTCCAGCCGCGTGTTTGAGATCACGCATCAGTCGCGGCTTCAGTCCCTTGAGAATCAGTCCATTAGCTCGCTCTGCTTGTCCATTCGACTGCGGATGGGCGACTGATGCGTAGTCGACCCGTGTGCCCTGGGAGTTGCAGAAAGCTCTGAATTCCTCTGAGTCAAAGTTCGACCCATTATCCGTTATGATGCTGTGCGGGACTCCATATCTGAATATTAGTTCCCTGATGAAGCTAACAGCAGTACCGGTGTCAAGGCTCTTGATTGGTTTAGCCTCGATCCACTTGGTGAACTTGTCGACTGCCACCAGTACATGCGTGAAGCCACTTCGTCCTGTTCTCAAAGGACCGATCATGTCCAGCCCCCAAACTGCAAAAGGCCAGACGAGTGGGATGGTCTTCAAAGTTGACGCAGGCTTGTGCGACATATTCGAGTAGAACTGACATCCCTCGCACTTATCCACTATCTCCTTTGCCATCTCATTCGCCTTGGGCCAGTAAAATCCGGCTCGGTATGCTTTGGCCACGATGGTCCGGGAGGACGCATGATGACCGCAGGTCCCCGAGTGAATATCATTGAGGATGAGTCGACCTTCTTCTGGTGTTATGCACTTCTGACCAACTCCAGTCGCGCTTTCTCTGTATAATTGTCCTTTGATTACGGTAAAGGCTTTAGATCGACGGACGATCTGTCGAGCCTCTTCCTCATCCTCCGGAAGCTCTTTCCTCAAGATATATGCGACATACGGAATCGTCCAGTCGGGAATGACCACCAAAACCTCCATGATCAAGTCGACCACTGCTGGGACTTCAACTTCAGTCGGATCTGTGGCGCTCTTGGGCTGCGGAGTTTCTTCGGTGAAAGGATCTTCTTTGACTGACGGAGTGTGTATATGCTCCAAGAACACACCACTCGGAATGGCTTCTCTCTTGGAACCTATCTTTGCTAGATCATCAGCTGCTTGATTTTTCAGTCGGGGTATATGGTGGAGCTCCAACCCCTCGAACTTCTTCTCCAGCTTCCTCACTGCACTGCAGTATCCAGTCATGGCTGGGCTTCTCACGTCCCACTCTTTCATCACCTGATTGACCACTAGATCCGAGTCGCCATAGACCATTAGGCAACGGACGCCGAGTGAAATGGCCATGCGCAACCCATATAGGAGGGCCTCATATTCTGCCTCATTGTTGGAGGAGTCAAAGTGAATCTGGAGCACATATCTAAGCTTATCTCCTCTGGGGGAAACCAGGACGACCCCAGCACCGGAACCATTCAACATCTTAGAGCCATCGAAAAACATGGTCCAATGCTCCGAGTGAACTTCAGTCGACTGTTGTTGTTCAATCCACTCGGCGAGGAAATCTGCTATCGCCTGGGACTTAATGGCTTTCTTTGCCTCAAACTTGATATCAAGGGGAAGAAGTTCAATCGCCCATTTGGCCACTCGACCAGTTGCATCTCTGTTGTGCAAAATCTCTGATAGTGGAGCGTCGCTGACGACTGTGATTGAATGGTCAGAGAAATAATGAGCAACCTTCTTTGTGGTCATGTATATTCCATACACAAGCTTCTGATAATGAGGATATCTCTGCTTGGATGGAGTCAAGACTTCAGACAAATAATACACTGGGCGTTGAACTTTGAGAGCTTTTCCTTCTTCTTCCCGCTCGACCGTTAGCACAGTACTGACGACTTGTCCTGTGGCTGCGATGTAGAGCAACAGAGGCTCTTTGCTGATTGGAGCAGCAAGCACCGGCTGGGTGGAGAGCAGCGCTTTTAGCTCGGCAAATGCTGCATCAGCTTCTGGAGTCCACTCGAACTTGTCAGCCTTCTTCATCAGTCGGTAAAGAGGCAATGCCTTTTCACCGAGTCGTGAGATGAATCGACTTAATGCGGCCAAGCATCCAGTAAGCTTCTGGACATCGTGCACTCGCACAGGGCGTTTCATTCGGAGAATAGTGCCAATCTTTTCTGGGTTGGCGTCGATTCCCCGTTCGGAAACGAGAAAACCGAGTAACTTGCCACCAGGAACTCCAAATGTGCACTTTGATGGATTGAGCTTGATATCATACCTTCTGAGGTTGGCAAATGTTTCGGCGAGGTCAGCGAGCAGGTCGGAACCTTTTCGTGACTTGACAACAATATCATCCATATAAGCTTCCACATTCCGACTGATTTGAGTGAGTAGACACTTCTGGATCATTCGCATAAATGTGGCCCCGGCATTCTTGAGGCCGAATGGCATGGTGATATAGCAGAAGCACCCGAATGGAGTGATGAAAGCTGTTTTTACTTCATCGGGCCCATACAGACGGATCTGGTGGTACCCGGAGTAAGCATCTAAAAAAGACAACCTCTCGCATCCCGCGGTCGAGTCAACAATTTGATCTATGCGAGGGAGAGGAAAGTGATCTTTCGGGCAGGCCCGGTTGATGTGCTTGAAATCAATGCACATTCGGAGCGACTTGTCCTTCTTAGGAACCATGACGACATTAGCGAGCCACTCGGAGTGGAATATCTCTCGGATAAATCCTGCCGCCAACAGTCGAGCCACTTCTTCACCGATGGCCTTTCTCTTCTGGACGGCGGACCGCCGAAGATGTTCTTTGACTGGCTTTGCAGACGAGTCGACTCTTAGGCGATGCTCAGCCAGTCCCCTGGGAACACCTGGCATGTCAGCGGGCTTCCATGCAAAAATGTCCCAGTTCTCACGGAGGAACTGGATGAGCGCTTCTTCCTATTTTGGGTCGAGTGTTGTGGAGATGCGGGTCGGAGCTGCTTCGGGGTCGGTCGGGTGAATGTGAACAGGCTTCGTCTCACCGGACGACTGGAATGCTTCATGGCCACCTCGTCGTTCCCACCACCGATCTGAACTGCCACTCGGTAGTCTTCAAGCCAAGTTTCAGGCTTAGACTCACCAGTGAACTTGCTGACTCCTGTTGCCAACCTGAAATTGGGGGGGATAACTGCGGCTCTGATAGCTCTGCTGAAACATTCAGGACCAGAAACATGTACTCGACTGCTCGTGGGTACATCTCTGTCGAGTGCACCTCGATGGGCTCTGTTCCGGTCGACCAACCCTTGCACGATAATGGATCGCGCGTCGAAGCCTGGCTCTCTGGGGTCAACTGGAACCCTACGCCCTGTACTGTACTGACGCCTATCATCTGGCTGCCGAGGAGCGTAAGACCCACCCCTCGGAGGGGAATAGGGTACTCGACGCCTATCATCTCGGTCGAGTCTGTCGCCATATTGATCTCGCCGATTCTCACGCCCTTCGCGCCGCGGAGGCGATCTGGGGCTGTGAGCCGACTGAACCGTATTCACAGTGACAGATCGACTGTGAATTCTGTTGCGCGACTGAGACACGGCTGAATTCTGATCTCCTGCTGCCCGGAGCAGATCCCTGATCTGCAGCAAACCTCTGCCAGCTTCCGACTGCGAAGGCTGAATGGACTCTGCTATACGGGTCGCAGCTGCTAAATTCTGAATTGGGGTTTGATATACCTGAGTCGGCGGGAAGAGTTGACGTCGACTGGTGTCGGGAACTCGTTGCCGCGCGCGCTCGTCGAGTGCTCGCTGAAGGTTCTCCAGTCGAGTGCGCTCGGCCAAATTGGCCAGACGCGCCTCCTCCAAGGCACGAGCCTCGGGGGTTTCTCCTGCGATGGGAATACGCAGGGGATCCTCGTTCCTGCGGCGAAGCTCTTCTCTTTGCAGAGAGTCGAGTGGCTCGGGCTGGTACTCTTCATAGCCTCGAGCAGGGTCGCCGCCGTCGCCTGCTCCACCACCGCGGGCGAAGCCAGGAGGGCTGTGGGGCCCGTCGACCATCAAGATTTCCGCCGCTGGATCACTGCTTCCGCACTCGGATGCAGTCTCTCCGGAGCCAGTCGACTGATCGAACAAGCCGTAGAGAGATTCGTTGGGCTCGATTGCCGCAACTTGTGTAGTGGTCGACTGGCGAGCCACCGCGTGACTCACCCATCGCTGAAGCCTCGACCGGCCTGAGCGCTTGCGCTGGCGGGAGACCGGGAGGGTGGAAGACGGAGGAGCCGACCGATACTGGGTCGATGGTTGCCGCAGCAGAACGCCGCGGATACATGCACGAAAATGCGTCGCACCGCGGACGGGGAGCGCATCTACGTCGAGTGGAGCCTCCTGGAGCCATGCGGAGTCGTCGGCGATGAAGGTGAGAGTGCCGAGACGGATCTCTTGACCCTCGATCAAAACTCCAGCAGACACCATGATGAAAATACTCAGAAGAATTGCAACTTCTCCACAAAATCGCTAAAACACCGGCCCCACGGTGGGCGCCAACTGTCGTGGTTCTAAGCCTGACAGTAGAGTGGGGGGTAGGTATGGAGAGGCAAGGTCCTAGCTATGGAGAGGTTGTAAGCACAAAGGATGTACGAGTTCAGGCCCTTCTCGGAAGAAGTAACAGCCCTACGTCTCGGAGCCCGGAGGCGGTCGAGTGGATTATGAATGTATGGATTACAAGGTGCCGAACCCTTCTGCCTGTGGAGGGGGGTGGCTTATATAGAGTGCGCCAGGACCCCAGCCAGCCCACGTAGGAGAGGGTTTAAGGTGAGTTAAGTCTGGGGCGTTACTGGTAACGCCCCACATAAAGTGCCTTTACTATCATAAAGTCTACTTAATTACAGGCCGTTGCGGTGCAGAGTGCCTCTTGACCTCCTGGTGGTCGAGTGAGTCTTCGTGGTCGAGTCCTTCAGGCCAGTCGAGTGAATCCTCGTTGGTCGACTGGAAGGCGACCTCTTCTAGGGATGTCCTAGGGTAAGTTACTTGGAACAGGTCCATGACCCTACCCTAGGTACATAACCCCATCACTCGGTGCCATTGTCACTTCTTATTGTCAAGATCTTTGCATTGTGTTGATGTTGTGCTTCATTTGCAAAGTCAATGACGGTTTGTTGGGTCTCGCTCTTCCTCTTGAAGAAATACACCCAAGTGTATCTTGAGTAGTCATCCACAATCACCAAGCAATACTTCCTACCCCCAAGACTATCGAAGGATGGAGGCCCAAAGAGATCCATGTGAAGGAGCTCCAAAGGCCTCTTTGAGTAAATGATAGTTGTGGGAGGGTGAGCCTTCTCATGTAGCTTTCCTTCGATACAAGCACTGCAAGCACGATATTTAGCAAAACTAACATTCGTTAGTCCACGGACATGGTCCCCCTTGAGAAGACTTTGCAAAGATCTCATATTGACATGGGCTAGACGGCGATGCCAAAGTCATCCCACATCAACTTTAGCCATTAGGCATGTCGCGGTCTTAGTGGGTCGCTCCGAGAAGTTAATCACATATAGACCGTTCTCGACATGCCCAACAAAGGCTACTTTAAGAGTCTTGCTCCACAAGAGGGCCACGGTATCGATATCAAAGAAAGTGGCAAAGCCCGTGATTGCAAGTTGACGAACGGAAAGTAAATTGTATGCAAGGGACTCAACAAGCATGACCTTCTCGATCGTGAGATCATGAGAGATGACCACCTTGCCAAGTCCCAATACCTTAGAAGATGAGGCGTCACCCCACTCGACATTGGTGGGCATAGATGGAATCTTGTGCATGTCCACCACCAAGTCCTTGCTTCCGGTCATATGATTTGTAGCTCCGCTATCGAGCAACCATGATCCCCCACTGGAAGCAAACACCTACAAGAGATCAATGCTTGGTTTTAGGTACCCATTTTGTAATGGGTCCTTTGATGTTAGTGACAAGGGTCTTTGGAACCAAAATAGACCATTCAATGTACGCATGAGGAGAACCAACGAATTTGGCATAGACATGCCCATCACTAGCACGACATAACATATAAGAAGGATTAAAGTCGCCGACTTTGATAGGAGGAGTGGCATTGCCCTTTTTGACACCGCCACCCTTCACATTGTTCTTCTTCTCCTTGGAAGCACTCTCTCCCTCCTTCACAAAGGTTTTCATGAGAGGAGGAGGTCGTTTGGTCTTGTCATTCTTCTTCTTGTTCTTGGACTCGGGCACGTACCCAATCCCTTCCTTGGCCACGACTCCCTTTTGGTTGGTCAAGAGGTCGTTGAGGTTCTTCTTGCCTTGTATGCAAGTCGCAAGACCTCTCTCAAGTTGCACCTTTAGCTTAGCGTTCTCCTCAACAAGATGCACATGCTCACAACACGGGTTAGTAGCATTTTCATTATCAATTAGCATCATACGAGGAAAAGTGGCTTTTCCCTTGGTTAGCTTTACTTGAAGTTGATCATGAGACTCTTTGAGGCTAGCATGAGCACCCGTCAAGACCTTGTGAGCCTTGTCAAGTAGATCAAACTCCTCTTTGAGTCTAGCAAGATCAACCTCAAGTTCGGCCTTCTCGGAGTTTAGCACATGAGAAACAATGAGAACATGATCATAATCTTTCTTTAACTTAGCATGATCAACGTTGTGTAACTCCTCAAGAGCCAAATGAAGACCACGCTCTTCCTCAAGAGCATTGGAAAGATCTGAAATCTCATTGGCATAGTCACGACTATGCCCTTCCATCTTAGTGATGGTATCTTCATGAGCCTCGATCATGTCATTGGCTTCACCAAGTTATTCCAAGAGAGCGACAAAGTGCTTCTTGGATTTACCCTTAAGTTTGCCCATAAAGGCCTCAAACTCATTCGCCTCCACATTAGCTCCCTCATGTTCATCAATGCTATCCGTCGAAGAAGGATGATTAATGATGGTAGTTTTGATGTTGGGGGTTACCTTGTTGGTGACTTTAGCCATGAGGCACTTGGCGGTGATGCTCTCATTGGGTGAGTCGAAGAAAGACACCCATGGAGTCATCGCAATGGCAACGGAGGCCATGGCAACCGACTCATCATCTTCATCATCATCATCATCCTCATTGTACTCTTCTTGTACCATCAATGCCTTGGGAGGAGTCTTCTTGGTGAAGTTGCTCTTGTTGGGGAACGACTTGGCCTTCTCCTTTCGGATGAGCTTACCACCATTGTCTTCTCTCTTCTCATACGGGCACTCTGCAACAAAATGACTCACGTTGCCACAATTGTAGCAAGTCCTTACACGTTGCTTGCTCTTCGTGCCACTTGAGTTGTTCTTGTTAAAGTTTGGCCTTGAGTTTTTCTTGCTCCAAAATTGCCTTGAAGCGAGCGCCATGTGTTCGTGATATGCATACTTTGTATCTTCGGGGTTGCTCTCCTCTTCTTCCTCTTATTCTTCTTCAACGGTGAGCTTGGCCTTCAATGCAAGGTTGGGCTTCTTTGCCCTTTGAGAGAGAAGCACCGCATTGTCGGCGGTCTTGTCCAAAATGTTTATGGCCACAAACTCATCCAACACTTCTCTTGAGGTCAAAGTGTGGAAGTCCGGTCTTTGACGAATGACGGAGGACATGGCCTTGTGGTAGGGCATCATTACCTTGAGGAATTTGCACTTGATCCAATTGTCATCCATGTCCTTGCTCCCGTGATCTCGGAGTGAGACCGCGAGTTTGGTTACTCTCCGATAAAGCTCACGAGGTTCTTCATCTTCTTTCATTGCAAACTCATCGGCCTCATCTTGCACCACTTCATAGTTGGAGCGTTGAATGCTTGCGCTTCCCCGGTAGAGAGAGACAACACAAAGCCATGCGTCTTTGGCCAAGGCGAAGGGCCGAAGATGAGGTAGGTCTTCGGTGGGATTGCATCTTGAATGATGAAGAGAGCATTCTCATTGAATTGATTATCCGCGGCTTCTCGAGGAGTGAAGTTGCTTGGATCATGCGGATAGAAACCTTCTTCAATGATTCTACAAAGATTAGTGTTCACATGATTTAAATAACGTTTAAAGTGGTAAACCAAAGAATCAAAGTCCTCATTTTTCACAACCTTAGGGGGAGGACCGGCATGATTCAAATGAGTGGAAGAAACCGGTCCACCATAAACAAGTGGTGGTTCCACATGAGCAAAGATACCGGTGTCATTCTTACCACTAGAAGAAGGAGCCTTTTCACTACTAGCTTCCCCCTTATCGGAGGTAGCATTCGTCACCTTGTCGGTGGGATTACCCATTTTCAACGGTGCGGTGGATAGCTTAAGCCCTTTAAGGAATTTAGTAAACATGCTTTCAACCTCGGTCGTCATGGAGGTTTTCAATGTCTCCAATGCCACATTGAACTCCTCACGAGAGACCGAGGTTTCCCCATTGCTCGTAGACGAGACGGATTCACACCGGAGTGTTCCTCCACACCGTCTACGGTATCAACCATACTCTTTGGACGGTAAAGTCCTTAATAAAGAGACGAGGCTCTGATACCAATTGAAAAGATCGATATGGTTGACTAGAGGGGGTGAATAGGCAACTAACAATTTTTAGCTTTTCTTTAACAATTTAAACTTTGCATCAAAGTAGGTTGTCTAGATATGCAACTAGGTGAGCAACCTATATGATGCAACAAGGATAGGAACACAAGCAAGCAAGAGATATGATATAAATAAGCTTGCACAAGTAAAGGCACGAGATAACCAAGAGTGGAGACGGTGGAGACGAGGATGTGTTGCCGAAGTTCCTTCCCTTTGAGAGGAAGTACGTCTCCGTTGGAGCGGTGTGGAGGCACAATGCTCCCCAAGAAGCCACTAGGGCCACCGTATTCTCCTCACGCCCTCACACAATGCGAGATGTCGTGATTCCACTATTGGTGCCCTTGGAGGCGGCGACCGAACCTTTACAAACAAGGTTGGGGCAATCTCCACAACTCAATTGGAGGCTCCCAACGACACCACGAAACTTCACCACAATGGACTATGGCTCCGCGGTGACCTCAACCGTCTTGGATGCTCAAACACCCAAGAGTAACAAGATCCTCAAGGGATTAGTGGGGGGAATCAAATTTCTCTTGGTGGAAGTGTGGATCGAGGCCTTCTCAACCACTCCCGAGCAAATCAACGAGTTTGATTGGCTAGGGAGTGGGATCGGGCGAAAATGGAGCTTAGAGCAACAATGGAGCTTAGGGTTGGAAGAGACGAGTCAACGGGGAAGAAGGGGACCCCTTAAATAGTGAGGGACAAAGATCCAACCGTTATTCACCTACTAGCCCGCGGCCAGCGGTACTACCGCTCCAGGCCAGCGGTACTATCACAGGGCCGCGCGGTACTACCGCTTGCTGCCAAGCGGTACTACCGCATGTTCATGCGGTACTACCGTACAGGCCCGCGGTACTGCCGCAACCCCAGCAACAGCAAGGTCAGATCAGAAACACAAGATCTGAGGGTGGTACTTCCGCGAGCGCGGTACTACCGCCCCCATGCGGTACTATCGCATGGCAGGAATCCCCTAGCCAGGGGGAAGGATACATCCGTGCCTACTTCCGCAAAGAAACGGAAGAAGCAAAAACCCGACACAGTAGTACTGCAGAGGGGCGGTACTACTGCCTGACAACATAGCACGGTACTACCGCGGAGCGAAAGCGGTACTACTGTGGTAGGCGCGGATGTAAAAAATTACATCTGCCCCTACTACCGCGAGGGAGCGGTACTAGCCTGATGAGCAACGGTAGTGCAGCTCCAGGGGAGCGGTACTATCGTGGGCACCTGCGGTACTACCGCGCCGCAGCACGGTACCATGGCTGGTGCCTACAGTACTACCGCTCACTTGGGAGCAGTACTACCGCGCACCAACGTAGCAGCCAGAAACAAGGCGGCGAGAAAGCGGAGGATGCTCCAAGGGAAAGGAGGGGATAAGAAAGAGACGTGTACGTGATGATTCCACCCAAACCTTTCCGACGCGGACCCCCTCTTAATAGTACGACTTTCCTACGACTCAAATCCACCAAAAAGAAACATAGAGAAGACGCCGTCTTCAACAGTCTTCGAGGGGCACCCAATCGTCTTGTGCCTAGCGATGAAATGTCTGGGATACTCAAGGCACATGATTAGTCCGAAAACGCGTTGTCATCAATCACCAAAACACCTTAGGGATAAATATGCCCTTACAACTGAGCTCTCTCTTTCGGACATGCCTTGACATGTGGGTGTACCTGCAACAAGAGAATGAAAAATCACCTTGGTTCTGGAATTTTACTACTGCATGTGGATCTCGCAAGCAATAGCCTAGTGGCAAGGTCACAGTGGCGCATCCTTGCAGACCGGGGTTCGACCCCTGTCGGGAGCGAATTTCCACGATCTCACCTGACTGGGATCCTTCTATAAAAATACGTCTTAAGTACTAGTGCCCATAGATCTCATTTTGATAATGCAAAAATCCTCGAGACCTGGGGATAGAATTCGGCAGTTTATTCAAGTTTTGTGGTTCATTTTTGTTTAGGGTATGTTCCCTAACCTACGGTAAATATCCTTTTCACGACGCTCGCTAGCAAGTGGGTCCACCCGTACCTGGTGTTAATGGTCCCATGTTGAGTGTTACTAAATTTAATGTGGCGAAGATGGATTTTAGCGGAAGAGCATTTTGGTGTGCAATTTTTGGGAGTCATGTTGCAATCCATTTGGCCTGTCTGAAGAACCACTATACTAATTAATTTGTTACACTCGTGATGTTGATGGCCATAGACCCTACCTCCTCAAAGATGGCTGAAGAGTATGTTGGCTATTTGGCTTCAAGAGATCATCACATTCAGATAAGCATCTAAAATTAGGCAGCACGTTTGTCATCATCTTATTAAGAGAAATTGGCATGGAAGTCCGCAGTGTGTCTTTTGTCACCATGGTGAGACAATAAAACATCTTTTCTTCGAATGCAAATTGGCTCGTTCTATATGGTTAGTCATCCAAATAGCTTCTGGTTTGTATCCTCCTTATAGTGTTGCTAATGTATTTGGCAACTGGTTACATGGGATTGATCATAGGTCTAAAACTTTTCTCATGGTGGGAGCGTTTGCCATTATTTGGTCGCTTTGCCTATGTAGAAATGATAAAGTTTTTAACGATAAAAGTACTTCTCTGATGCAGGTTATCTACAGATGTACCGGGACTCTTCATGTATGGTCCTCTCTGCAACGTGTGGAGAATCGAGACCTGTTTACGGAGGTGTGTACATGATTGGAGGCTACGACGAGGGATACTTTTACCCAACATGGATGGCAGCATGATCTTAGAATTGTCCCCCTTCGATTTAGGCGCTATACGGACTCTTCATGTATTTGTATTTCACTTTTTTATCTTTCATTTGTGTGAGAAGACCTTATTTGGTTGTGTGTATCTTACTTGTGTAGAGACCGGGTGTAATGCTTAAATCTTTTAAGTAATAAAGCGCCCCTTTTTAAAAAAATGTATTACTGCTCTTTAGGTCTCTGAAGTTCAGCATTTTATAGACCTTAATCTGATGGACTGGTGTATGGGCCTTTGCGTGGGCATGCTATCATGGATTGATACATGGGCCTTTGCATGTGCGCATCCACGCATGTACACAAAATTTATGCCAATATTTGTAAATTTATCTTTTGGGTGCCTATCCATATTCGCACAAATTCATTAACAAGGATGTTTTTGGCCTATACAGACTTTTAAATGTTGATCATAAGAAAACTTAGGTGCATGGAGAAAACAGGGAAGATGTACAAATCACTTAAGAATCCGGTTGGATGACCAGGAAGAAAATTAGATCAATTGCCGATTTATTTGGAAGTAGGAAAACAAATTATGCAGCTCTATTTTAATTTTGAGAAATACAGCTATACTAATTCCAATCTCACACTTCAAACAGTGTGTCCCCTCAAGCCGTCTATCTGTTACATAGGTTAGTTCTGAACTTCTGATTGACCCGACGGTGAGATTGAAAGCTACATTTAAAAGATTTTCAAGAAAGAAGGCACCCCCATGTTCTATTCCATCGACACGAAACCATCAAACCATACATAACTAGTTCCAATGAACCAAGATTTTCATGAAAGAAAAAAAACTAAAGCTAAACTCAGCTGAAAAACTGTTCTGATCACCTGTTTCCTCATGTTTCCTTGGCTCTAAGATGCAAATGGCCGTTACCATACCATGAGGCCCAAAAGGTAGTTCCTTAACAACAGGATTGAAGGGTTGAAGAAAGGTTGGATGGGATGGGGACGGACTTGGTACATCCCACGCTCTTCACACACAACGTCACAAAATACTCTCAAGGTTGATAGTGGGCCCCAAACCACACGACGGTCTAGCCAAACTAGCTTGGTGCCCCTCCACAATAGTGTTTAGACCAACTTTCATGCAACACAATAGTTACTGATGCCTTCCAAACCTAATGTAGAGAAGACATTAGACTATGGACCGAGTGCCCTCCATGACTGTTCATCTCTCTTGAAGCACCTTTGAATGTTTCAACCTCCCCCTTTATGGAGTTAAATAGATAGAAATATGGAGTCTAGATGTACTAGTTGATCCCATGCAGCTATTCGGCATCTGCAGTCCAATCCATTGTGGAACTTACCACATCATGGCCATGTATATATCCGTTCCATGTTCTATATCAGTTATTCAGTTCACCTTCCAAATTTCTACATTAAAGTAGGAGGTAGATGGCACATTTCACTGGATATCATTGAATCTGTCTTTTAGGTACACCGAAAAAACTAAGACTTAAAGGCAAGAGAGGGCAGGGAGGTTGGTGGCTGGCGTTATGCCGCCATTTTTCAAACTCGCGAACATATTTAGAAATTAGTGAACATTTTTCAAACTCATGGACTTTTTTCGGAAGTCATGAACATATTCAGAATTCGCAAATATTTTTGGAACATATTATTATCTAAATTCGTAATCCTTTTTGTATAAATGATGAAATTTACAAACATATTGAAAATTATTATTTCTCATTTTGTGAACATTTTTTAAATTCTCAAATATTTATTAAAATCATTATTATTTTTGGAATCTTGTACATTTCTTGAAATCACGAACTTTTTTTGAATGATGAAATTCACAAACATTTTAATAAATACGTCATTATTTAATGATTTCCTGAACATTTTTTGAAAATCAGGAATATTTTTTTAATTTGCAAAGAGTTTTTTTTCCATATTCATGAACATTTTAAGAATACATGAACAATTTATTTCCCAAATTCACAATCTATTTTGTATTCGGAACTTTTCTGAAATCCTAAAATATTTTGAAAGAAGAAAAAAAAGAAATGAAAAAACTGTAACATCCCGCCCTGTACATGGGCGGGAAAGATGGAAAACTCGTCGGAATATGGTGCCATTATACATGAGATAGTCCGTCGATCGGATGACTTTGATTTTTGCAAAATTAGTCATGAATTTAGGAGCTCGAATTTTGAAGCTCACAACTTAGCGAAGCATACATTATCCCTTGGGGTTGGCCGCCATGTTTGGTTAGGACACCCCGAAGGACTTTCTTTCATCCCTGTAAACATTGTAACGTCTTAATAAAGAGCTTCGTGAGGTTGCCTAAAAAAAAGTTGGTGCTGCTGGCGTTCGCACGCGAAGTGTAGCGGGCCAGGCGAGCAAGTGCGAAGCTGGTCGCCCATTCCACTCCCTCGCTCGTATTGTCTAAAAAATCTCGCTCGCTCGTTCCAGTCGCTCGCTCAAGAGATCTCGCCAGTTGACTCATTGGCAGTTGACCGTTCACATATGGAAAAGTCCATCAATTTCGAAAATATTTTCATCATATTTTAAAAAAGTTCAGACATCTTGAAAATATTCATATTTTTTCAAAAGTTCATCAATTAAAAAAACGTTTGTAAAATTTAAAAGAGTTCGTGCATTTTGAAAAAATAATAACTCAAAATATATATATAAAGAAAGAAAAGCCATATAAAAACCGCTACAGAAAAAAACAAATAAAAAAACTGATTAGGAAGCTTCCCAAAACCGGGAAGAGGTCTCTCCCATTGCACCCTTATATGGGCCGGCCCAAGTCAGAACACCTTCAGGGCCAGTTAACGAAATGTAGGTTAACTCGCGCAGAAGGCGCCAAGTAGGATTTGGTTTTCTAACCTGTTTAGGTCGCCGAATAGGACCACCCACCTTGGATTAGGTCCATTGTTAGTTATTTTCTAGGGACCTCCTATTCGCCGCATTCTGCGGCAAACAGACCTCCCTTCGCACATAGGGCACGCCCGACTGGACCGGCCAATTACGAGTTGAACAAAGCAAGCTGTCGGGCGAAAAAAGCGCAAAAATATTGCGTAGCGTGAGCTCAGATTCGAACTACGGACTTACTGCTTGTGCACGAATGAGCAGAGCGAACTGTAAAGTACTAATTTACCGGCGTAAACTAAACTTTACTTAAAATATTGCGAACAATATTTCAAAATTTGAACAATTTAATTAAGCTACGGATAATTTTTATCAAACACAGACAAATTTTAAAAATTGCTCATCATATTTTGAAACTATGAAGAAATTTCAACTTCCCAAACATTTTTTGAAATGTGAACATTTTTAGAATTTGTAAAGAAAACTCGAAAACTAGAACATCTATTGAAAGGATAAACAATTTATTGAAAACATGGACATTTTTTAATTTTCAAAACATTTTTGAAAATTTAAATATTTTTCAAATTTCCAGAAAATGCTTTGAAAACATGAACATTTTTTTTAATTGGTGAACAAATATTTAAAGAAAGGGACAACGTTTTAGAGTCCAGAAAAATTTAAATTGAGAACAATTGGAAAATCCTGAACAATTTTGGAAATGCTAACATTTTTTTATATAGGTGAAGAAAAAAATTGAAACAGAAATTTTTTTCTAAACCTTCGAATATTTTTCAAAAACACGATTTTTTTGGAATTGGTGAATGAAACTTAAAAACGGAAACAATTTTTGAAGTACATGAACTAAAATTTGAAGGCAAGAATTTTTTTTGAAATCCCAGTCATTATTTGGAAAACTCTGAAAATTTTGAACAACAACATTGTGAACAATTTTTGAAAAATGAGAACATTTTATGACATGCCCTACCAATTTTTTGAAAATGCAAACTTTATTTGAATTTAGGAGCAATTTTTGAAAACACGGCCATTTTTTAGAAAATTGAATATTTGTTAAATGTTCGATTTTTTAAATATTCGTACATTTTTTAAGTTTTTGAACAATTTCTGAAACATGAACTTTTTAGAAAAATAAAAATATACTTGAAAAGTAAAAAAAAGAAAGGAAAAAAGAAAAGGAAAGGAAAAGAAAAGAAAGAAGAAAGAAAAAATAAACATAAAAAGTAAAAAGGAAAGAGAAAAACCAAAAAGAAACAGAAAATTCGGTAAAAGAAAAAAAATGGTACAAGGAACCTTCTAGAAGGTTCCTGAAACCTTTTTTTTACAATTGCCAACACTTTATTGATCAATGTGGATGTCCATGGGAATTAGAAGGATCATGCGGAGAAATTAACCACAAGTGGCGACCTTGACCAAGCAAAGAAGTGTGTTTGGCAAGTGAACAAGCTTCATTGTTCGAAGCTTTACCTTCAAAGGTAACAAAGCAACTATCCAACTTACTAGCCCTAGTGTAGAATTCTTGAAACCTGAAAACCCAGCTAGGAAACTCTAGAACATTCCCAAAACCAGAAAACGCTCCAACATGTTAATGAGCCGGCCTAGGTCGCTGCTCGATCGCCTGAAAGTATTTCATATTAGGTTTCTGTCCTAGTCGTCCGCTAGGAGCAAGGTGTGGCTAGCGCGAGAAACCAGCGAGGCGCCAAAAATTGAAGGGATGCGAACCACTTGTAGGCGCGCGAGTGCCAGCACCAGGGTGGCTGATCATCCTCACTGGTTTGCAAAGAATTGACGCGCCAGCGAGTATGTGGGCCGGCCTATTTAGCGCTAAGAAAAGTGTTTTCTCATTCAGGTTTTGGGAATGTTCTGGAAACATCCAACTCGATTTTCTTACAGGTTTTTGGAACTTTCTAGAATGTTCTTGAACCAGGTTTTTCGATTATTTTCCCTAATGGGTTTCTCATTTTTCTTCTTGTTTCTTCCTTTTTTCTAAATTCACAAATTGCAAAAATATCAATAGGTTCAAAAATTAAAGATTTACGTGTTTTGGCTTTTTTAGTGAATGTTCAGAATTTAAAAAATGTTGGAAATTTAAAAATATTTAAAAAATGTTCAGAATTTTTTAGTGAATATTTAAAAACAAAATGTTCAGAATTTTAAAAATGTTCACAAATATCAACTTGTTTCTTTTTTAGTGAATGTTCAGAATTTAGAAAATGTTTGAAATTTCAAAAATTCATATTTTTTTGGCTTTTCCTGTTTTGTTTTTAAAAATATTTACAATTTTCAAAAAATCTTTGAATTCATAAAAATGTTTGCAATTTTCAAATTTTGTTTGGAGGTTCAAAATCTGCCCCATTTAAAAAAATCACAGATGCAAAACGTGTTTGCTTTTTCAACTTTGTTCGGAGTTTAAAAAATGTATTTTTAAATTTTGTTCAAAATTTTGAAAGATGGTCCCTTTTTCGAAAATTGGTCTCTGATTAAAAAAACGTTCATCTTTTTAGAAAGTGTTTGAGGATTCCAAAAACTTTTCAAATTAAAAAATGTCCGTGTTTCAAAAAATAATCACTTTTTCAAAAATAAAATCGTGTTTGAAAATTCAAAACAATGTTTAGATCTCTACTGATAGTTCTTATGTTTGGCGCTGCATTTGGTTGGACACCAAATCTCATCAATTCCTGTGGCTAGCCACGATCGTCTGTCAGCTGGAAGTCTTGTGTTCTGTCCATGCGCATCAGCTTTTTCTTTTTTCTTTGGAATATTTCACTGTTTGCTCTACAGTACCTGCTTTCTCCTGAGCTGGCCCACTCGGTGGAGCCCCCTGTGTGGCGCCTGTCTTTGGAGGTCCCCATCGAATTCCCCGGCCAGATTTCCGTTGATAAAGGTCTTGCCATCCGGATACGCCAATCGCAGATTTGGACAGGGGCGGACCCAGGACAGAATGACCCGGTGTCCCATGTTTATCGCATATGTGTGGATATCGTGTAATATTATACATATAAATATAGAAATAAAATAATAACGGATGGTAATGCAAATTAAAAAATTTCACTTAAAATATTAGTTGATCATAAAAATGGAATAATAGCAGGGCATCAAAGTGTCCAATTTATATTAAAAAAAACTACGACTGATGGCAACATTAGAGCTTTGATTGCTAACAAACAATAGAAACAAAACCACATTGTAACATATTAAGTACTATATTATACTAATAAGCAACTAGGTTTCTTTTTGCGAATGAATAAGCAACTAAGTAAGACAAATACCTTTTCAAAATAGTTTTTTATACGTTATTCCATGGCCTCCAAGTGATCAATTACTTGATCACTGGTAACCTTCCTCCTTCCACTTCCCTACACATATAAACAAGGTTGTACTTCAAGGCCTCGTCACTAAGACGATTGTGCAAATATGTTTTCGTAGTTCTCACAGTTGAAGAAGATCTCTCAACTGTTGGAGTGGGAACCGACAATACTAATTCTAGCTACAAAAGTCCAAAAACCCAACCACTTTTTGAGAGAGCTCATAAATATTACTTAGACTAGAAAAGCGACCATCTGCTCGGACATCGAGAATGTAAAGATGAAGGTGGTGTCTAAGGTCCCTCAGTTCCCCGTGATGAAAACATTTTGGATAAACATCAAAAGATTTAAACTGAAATCACGAAATGATTCTTTTGGGTTTAAAGCGGACGAGCAAATAGCACTTCAAAATTTTTCTGGTTTATGTATTCCATTTTTTAAACGGCTTTCCATAAACTGAGCTTCTCCAATAATTTGAGTATTTATGTATGATGTTGATTCAGAAATTAAAATAATGCGCACAAAGAAGAAAAGAACTTTAAAGCATAATACTTGAGCTGCTAGGTTATATAACTATAGACTTACTACATTGTGCTTGTGTGTCCAGCCCACGCTCGAGAGTATTATAATCTTTTCTCCAATCTCCACACAGTAGTGCAGATAATCCAGTACCAAATACAGCTAAGTTCTCTAGCCCTATCCTGCTATCCAGTAGCCCTAGACGCTAGTGCCCTAATGTTATAGAAGCAATCAAGAATTAAATTTTGGATACATATAATAGATCAGATAGCATTCGGGATTTGGGGGTCTGGTGCAGTACCAATTTTGTTCTCCGGCGACTTGGCAGATTTGGCTTCGCCGTCGATGGTGACCTCGAACTGACGAAGCAAGCGAAGAGGCGGAGCGGACATAGATCAGATCGATAGTTTTTTTTTTCTTTTCTTAGGCAAATCAGATCGATAGATGTGGCGTGTCATGCTCTGCCCGTTCTATCGCCAACCTGCTCCTTCGCGGCCGGCGACTCGCATCGTGAGAGTGGGCTCTATCCATGCGTCACGCGCTGGCTGTGCTCCTTGCTGGCCGCTTGCCCGAGATGCATGTTGGGCTGCGTGCAGCAGTACCGGTGTCCCTCGCTATTTTTTACCGTTATCCCTCTTTATTGGGCTCTATCTTTACTAGTACAAATGCCCGTGCGTTGCACCGGGCGAAAAAAAAAACGCTATCCTGCTCCACGTGCCACTACGAGCCACTTCTTATATCCAATTCTGACAAACGTCGGAAACAATGTTATCCTCATTCTCTATAAGGTGAACATGCCTTTGTGTTGCCACTGGTTGAATTATCGCTTTTCGAGAGAAACATACATTGTGATTGTTGCATATACATACTCTTTGAGAGTTTAATAATTTATGTAACTAAATTACCATGAAATCAAATTTCATAAGATCTATATGTTCATACAAATTTAGTATTTTCTTTTATTTTGAGAAATGTAACTAAATTTGTAATAGTAACAAAAATAGTTAAAAATCTACACATATACTATCAAACCTTTAAAGAAGAAAAAAAAAACTCAAAGCAGTAGTAGATAAGCACAAATGGTCACAAATTTATTTTTTCTTGGTGCACTAAAATAAACGTAGAATAAGTTTAAAAACATGAATGAAATGTTTGCAAAGTTTGGATATGAAAAGAGAAGTCTGCGAGGTTTGTGGTTGCAAGGCTGCTTGTGCTTCACGATATGTCCGTGAGTATAAGCTAGTTAAGTAAAGAAGATTCTACATACTCCTGCAGTTAGACTTTTAGTTGGAGAACTGCAGATAGAAAGCATGGCCTGCCACCGTCGGTACTGTGATTGGTAAAGAAAGTTATGTAATCCTTATAGCATCTTATCTAAGACACCTGCACAGCAAATTAAATGCATGAAGAAGAAAAAATAATACTAAACTCAAACCAGAAAGAGAAACTAAGATAACTTAATGGATTCCTAATCCCAGTGTATATGCATTTTGCATTCTTTCAGGCTAAAAAGTTCTAGCAAACTAAAAGCATCACCAAGTAAACACGATTCTAATCAAACATCATGCATGTCAAGCTGCTATCTCCGCCTCCCCAATTAATGCCCGCCACTGTCAATGGCACATTAGAATCACAATTCTTTCCTTCCATCCCCATCCACAGACTATGCAGATTTGTTTTTTGAACTTCTGAAAGTTCGAATTCTTAATCCGGTGACTCTTGTTCTATCTTTGTATGCATGGGGTAAAAAAAGTTACTGAGCAGTACCTCAGGAAAACCAGAAGGTTATGCAATGTTGAACTAAAACCACGACAAGAATTATGTAACGGAAGGAGTATAGAGTGATGTCCGTACGTGATGATTATTTCCTGGACATAATGTATACTGAGTGTAGGTTTCAGATGACAAACAGTATAAGCACAGATTCAAAATAGAAATATGTCTAAACTAAGCCTAACGACCACACCGACTGAACAAATCTACTGGGAGATCAGAGAAGTTGTGCAACAATAAAAGCAAGACCAGGATAGAATAGTACACAAGGTTGTCACACTTACATCAGAATTACTTGTGCTCCTATCATCAACCCTCACTGTCATAGAATTCACCTCAGCTTTTTCAGCAACGGAAGAAATGTAGTTACCTCCCTGCAAAAAAGTTGAGTTATCAATTGCAGGAAACAAATTGCACCACAAGGAAACATACTTATTGCCATGAAACATAATCAAAAGGACCAAATACTATTTACTCGGATTGTTAGTGTAATCCTACCATATGCTTAAAGCCTAAAGAAATTGGCTGTGAACCACAATAACCAAACAACAATAAAAAAATGAATTATTCCTATGCAAGCTTACAGATATATTTTAGTGGCTGTTGCAGAGTTAAATGGGTTGTACAGAGAATTACATAGTAGACTATATATGCTGAAGAACCATGAGCATGGAGATGTACTAAATTTTTGACTATCAAGTAGAAGGGAAAGAAGTAGAGATAGAACAGTAGAAGAGGAAGGGGCAGCTCCAATATATCTACTGGGAAGCCTTACAAAAATAAGAATCCTACTATACTAAGCTCACAAAATTGGATTGGAAGATTGTATGATTAGAATAACCAATAGGATTTTACCTGGTTGAAGCACACAACAAAAGACTCCATACATTTTCTTCAAGAAATTCATTGAACGTTCGGTGTGCGACAACAATGGAACCATAACTGGATTAGTAATGCCATAAAAATGTAATCGTATGTCAATATCTGCATGTCACCTATTTTACGTTTGATTCCCTCTATAGTGGCAGATAAGTTTGCTCTTATCTTTCAGACTGAATTGTACAATAAAAATGTTTTGTCAGATTTAAAAATCTTATTTATGTTGGATGCCCTCTATAATGAACAAGAACTGATTTTTATCTATCCTGAGAACAACTGGATCGGCATTGATCAGTTGCAAGTGCAAGCAGGCTCGGATAACCTGTAATTGAATGCACGTGCACAAAATTTCCTGGTACAACAGTAGTTACTTCACAGAACAATAAGCTAAACTGTTGTTACAATTTCTTTCTAATAAGTTGAAGGTTTTGTTAGCATGACCAACTTCAGTTCAGGTGTCACAAAAAACATTAGTTCAAGATTTTGAAACAGTTAGTCAGCTTAACCGATAGACAAAAGCCATACTTCACTCACCACGGGCATCCAAGCATCCAGCTTATTTGCATATTGAATTGCAAATGTAATCAAAGGGGCGTAGGGATGGAGGTGCAAGTTAGCCCTGACAGGCATAAAATTCTGGATCACACCCACATATCCTGGTCCAATTTTCCAAGAGGGGTCTTCTTTATCACCCAGATGTCTGGTGTTAAGAAGTTCTCTTGGAGAGTGTCCTCATTCCACCACCTACTGTCAGCAGAAAACAGTTCACTCAGCTTCCTCACCCTTGAAATTCCCTGGGACATTAGGTATTCAGTGGTCAACCCAAATATGTTTGGTTGTGCTATCTCAAATTCTCTTCACTAAGCCTATTTCAAGTGCTCTCCTCCTTTTCAGGATTGCCTCCCAAGTTGTGCGAACTATTGAGCTTAGATCTCACATTAATAAAAAATCACTATTAGAAGTACAATGTGCAGCCAATTGGTGTGCTAAAAAAACCAGAGCACCTTGTAACAACAAACCGGTTAACTGCTCACCTATAGAATGTTTTGCCACCAAATCTGCACTTCTATTTTGATCTCACTTAACTAATTGACAATGTGTGCCACAGTAGAGCAATCTGAATCCCTGCTTTAAACTGAACTAATCCTATGTATATGATTATGACAAGAGTTGCAAAGCACATGATTTTACAGTTCGCTTTCTACTAATCGCTAGACTATCACAAATCACGGTTCCATCTGTACCAGAATCTCGGTCAAGAAACCAATATAAAGTTGCCAAGCCAGAGTCAGTGTATTAATCCTCTATCTCTTTTATTCATTTAGCATTCACATTAGTAAAAAAGTACAGGCAGGTAAAAAAGTACAGGCAGGTAATATAGCTTGATGTCACAGATTTGCTTACAGCTAGGTGTGGTCAGCTTGAGGGTGCGGAAGCAAATGTCGTAGAGCGCCTTGTTGTCCAGCACCATGCACTCATCGGCGTTCTCCACCAGCCAGTGAACCGAGAGAGTGACGTTGTAGGGCTCGACCACCGTGTCAGAGACCTTTGGAGATGGGAACACGGAGAAGGTGAGCATCATCCGGCCCGGGTACTGCTCCCTGATCTTGGAACCGGTGCCCCCGCCGAGGGAGTGGCACACCTGGAAGCCTCAGGACAAGCACATGAACAAAAGTCAGAATCGCTGGCCAGAATCTGCGGAACGAAGTAACTGGAGCGACTCCTCAAGAAAGGGGAAAGTACCTTGGAGGCAGCGCAATTCTCGGCCTCCTCGCGGACGACGTCGAGGACGGAGTCGATGAGCTCCCCGCCCTCGGTGTAGTGGCCCTTGGCCCAGTTGTTGCCGGTGCCGGACTGGCCGAAGACAAAGTTGTCGGGGCGGAAGATCTGGCCGTAGGGCCCCTTGTGCACGGAGCCCATGGTGTCGGGCTCGAGATCCATGAGCACGCACCGTGGGAGTTGGGAACGCGTGCTCCTGGTCGCCGCTGGCATACATGAGATGGTGGAGGCGCCGGTTGGCGTGCGGGATGGAGCCGGCGGGGACGGCAGCCACGGCGCCGCTGCTGGCTTCCGAGTCTCCGCGGAGGAGGGAGGCGAGGCGGGCCTCGATGTGCTCCACAACGGCTGCGGCAACATCCTCGTCCCGCAGGTAGACGAGGCAGGCGAGGCGGCCGCGATGTGACCACGCCCTGGCATCGACGACGCTGCAGCTCATGTCGTCTAGCACGTCGAACACCTCGGAGATGAGCCCCGTGCGGTCGGCGCTCGTCAGCTCAAGCATGGTGGCCGAGGCCGCCGCCGGCGACGTCGTTTGTTCGCACGGAGAGGCGAGGTCGAGGAGGACGCCGGGGTTGCGGGGGACGGCAGCGCGGCGTGCTTGGGGCTTCGGGGTGGCGCGCAGAGAGGTGCGACGGTCGCTGCTTGTGGTCGCCGGCGACGGCGTGTGGCGAGTGAGGCCGCCGGAGCGGTGCAAGGAGGCGCGAGGCGCGGGCACAGGAGCTCAGGCTCGAGCGCGCCTCTCCGCGCCGTCCATCCTCCCGGCGAGCGCACTCCATCCTCCGGTGCCAGGCACGGCGGCCGCCGGCGCAGGGTGGATAAGAGGAAGGAAAGGATTGCGGACTGAATTGAAATGCCTATAGGGTTTTGTTTGTAAAAGTGAGACGTTTTTTTGGATGCCACTAAAACAGGGACTGCGGGTTGATTTCCTGTAAATTGAGGGGCTTTTTTGCAAAACAACCACGACGGACGACCACGAGCAATACCTGGTTTATTAGTAGGTAAAGATAAGGTAAGCGGATTTCTTACCCGGTGTCCTGTGCTACCTGCTGGGTTAATGTGGGCCCGGACCTGGATGTGGACATGACAAATACGTGCAGAGTGATAGTGTTTAAGACTAACTTCTAACCCAAACTGATCGGTCCGTTTGTGTTCAAACGAATATAAAAGCTGGTCCAACGCGCCGACGCAAATAAACCAACGTCCGCTTTTTGTCCGTACGCGACCCATTTCAGACCCAAATTTGGAGTGTGTTTGTGTCGGCGCGGAAACACAGCGGACGCGTGCGACGCCCATCCTTGTTCTTGTGGCCTGCCAGCCCGCCAGTCGGTGGCACATTGGCCATTGCCCCTTCCTCCCATCAACGGCCAGCACACCTGGCCGCGCCACCCATTGCAGCTGCCACCCTATTCTGGTGCCCAGGCCGGCCGCCCGCACCCACATACCTCCCACAGCAGCAGGCCACCCCCGACTGCCCCATACCCGGTGTTTGGTGGACCGTTTTTGCCGCCGTCGAAGCACCCTGATGTCCACACCACCACCCCATCACCTTCTCTGTCGGCAGCACACAAGCGCAGCTACCTCGCTCGCCGGATGCCGCCACGTTCGCCTCCACGCCAACAAGCCTGCTACCTGGTCTCGGAGAGCTGCGAGGCTTTTCACCGACTGGTTTCTTCCACCAGGCCCGCAAGGTGTTCGGCGGTTTGCCCACAAGGTACAAATGGACTCTGGCTGTGAGTACTTTTTCTATATTTTTATTTGCGATTCGGATGGTTCTTCGTCCACAATTTCATTTGCGATCCCCATACTCCGGCCTTTGGTGTTCTTCAATTTTGATGGGGCATTGTTCGGTATCTTGCTAGAACTTGGAGCACCAGGAAGTTGTAGGAGGTATGACTGCTTGTGTGATCATGCATAACATGATCGTAGAAGATGAGCATCCGGATTATACGACCAATGGTTTCAATTTTGACAATGTTGTGCCTGAGCATGGAGGAGCGGCAACACTTGCACAGTTCATTTAATTTCATCATCAAATGCGTGATCGGCAAACACACATTCAACTGCAAGATGATTTGATTGAGCATATGTGGGCTCACGTTGGCAAGCAGTAGATGTTTCGGCTACTTTTTCTTTGAAATGTATTTGATACAATTTCAATTTTATTTGGCTGGTATACTTTGAGATATTTATTTGATTTTGAAACTATGAGAAATTTATATTTTATTCAATTTTTTGAACTTTTTTTTAGAAAAGGAGAATGACCCCCGACCTCTGCATCTGGGAGATGCATGCGGCCACTTGAGCCAATTTTTTTTCGATATGTCGTAAAAAGAGGTAAAAAATGGCTGCAAACTGGTCGCCTGGACGAAAAGGCGTCCGCGTGTTGGGTGCACTACCAACCCAAATGTGAAAGGAGCAGACACGTCGACCCAAACAGACAAAAAGTGAACAAAATGTGTGTCCGTTTTGATCAGCACGTTGGAGTTGCTCTTAGACTTCAAAAGTCAAATTAGTAATACAGTAGCTCTCGATGCTTTCCAGGCCTACCGCAACAAAGACATTGGATGGCCGTCCATGAACTGCCCATCTCTCAATTTGAAGCATTTCCGAATCGCTACTCTTTTATAGGCTAATATAGATAAAAATATAGAGTGGGGACATGCTCACATGCATCAAATTCGATGTGGAACTTACCACATTATAACACACATGTTTATATCCATTTAATGTAAGCCATAAATGTTCTTTTCAGTTCTTCATTTCAGCATCAAATTTTGACACCAAAGTAGGAGCTTGATAGCAAATGCCTTTAGGTATTATTGATTCTGATTTTACAGCAGGCGAAAGTTGGGATCAGGTTACTCGACAGTTTCATGCAAATGGTACTGCATATTTAATAATATGATAGATTCATTTGTTCACATCATGACTAAATCATCATGTCTTCAAGAGAACGCCACGTTAAGATAGACATCTAGAATTAGACTGCACTGCCATCACCTTATGTACCACGGCAGTCCACCACCTCACAAGGTCTCTAATGTCCACAAAACTTCATTGTCAAGGATTTTTGCCTATTATCAACAAACAAGTTCTTAAAATGCTAATCGTCAAAAAAGTTAGGTATATGAAGATAGTAGAGAAATTTTATTGTAAAGCTCATATATACATTTCTTAACGGTCTGTTTGGATGATTACATTAAAATATATGAATTTTGAAAATCTTTTCGTAGTAAAAGAACATATTGTTCAACTTGATTCACATCCCTCTCCCACAAATTTAGCAATATTAGTTCTAATGTCACACTCTGGACAATATCTGCGCTCAAGCCATATTTATCGACCTTTCACATAGTGGTGAGATGGACGACGATACTTCTTTTAAATTCCAGCAAAGAAAAACTGAAGCTAAACCGGAGAATATTCACCAGACTAACTGAACCTGCACTTTCTGCAGTTTCTGCAGTCTTCTCTCGGTTCAAAGATGCAACGGCCATTATAATAAGTCCATAGTATTTAGAGCAATCTTCATAAGAAAAGTTCATTTTCATGCAACTCAAGTTACCGATGCCTTCCAAGCCTAATGTAGAGAAGACACTGGACTGAGTTCCCTCCATGACTGTTCACCTCTCTTGCAACGTCTCTCATGTTTCAACTGCCCTTTTATGGGTTTAAATATATTGAAATATGGAGTGTCGATAGTTGATCCCATGCAGCTATTCCGCACCTGCAATCCAATTCAATGTGGAACTTACCACAACATTTGTTTTTTGAAAAGGAGGAGTACCCCGGGCCTATGCATTCGGGGCCACATCATAGCCATGTATATAATCGGTTCCATTGAAACTGTAAATGTTCTGTGTGAATTATTCAGGTCACCTTCCAAATTTCTACACTAGAGTATGAGGTTGATGCCACATGCTATTGGATATCACTGAATCTAACCATAAACTGAGGAAAACTGGGATGAAATCAGTCGACAGAGTCTGGGTCTCTCCAAAAACTACACAACTAATTGCCATAGCCCACAAGTCATCATAAATGACACTGCATATATACTAAACCATGGGGTTCACTAGTTTAAGCCATGGGTTAATGGCCATCTTTTGGGTACCTTGGTCGACATCTCATAATATTTTTTTGCTCCTACTAGTATTCATTGTGTGCGTGCGGATTTTATGCCCTTTTTTGTAAATTTTAGGGTGCCTATCCTTGTTCACACAAATTCATTTACAAGGATGTCTTTTGGCCTACATAGACTCTTAAATGTTAATCACAAGAACATTTAGGTGTATGGATAAATCACAGAAAATATTTTGGTTTGTTGAAAGACAACCAAATTTATTGCGAAACTTAAACCGCCTAAGCACATGTTTGGATGACCAGGAAAACTTACATCAGTTTCAAAATTATTTGGAAGTAGAACAACATGTTATGCAGCTATAACCTTTATTTTGCAAAATTTAAAAAATATAAATTCCAATCTCCCACTCCAAACTCAAGAGTTTATGTGTCCATCTATCACATTTGAGATTCAAGGAGGAAGACCACCTAATTTCTGTAAAAGAATACAGAACCAGGTCCAGTGAACCAAAATATTCACTCGGTAGCTACAACTCAGCCTCTCACACACAACGGCCACATAGGCACTACTGCACACGCGACAATCCAGCCAAACCAGATCAGCTTGGCACACAACCCCTCTACCTGAACCACCCTCCAAGTCCGTCACAATCATTGCGGCATACATCTTTTTGCAAATGTGTCCATCTGGATTCCATTACAAACTCCTAAGCATCCAGCCACCTTACTTACAATTAAATGTCTGCCCTTTTGTATTGCAACGAGTAGTGCTTAGTCAAACTTCTACCAGCGAATTCAAAAGTCAAAACAACAATATAAAAATAGGGAAGCTCAAAATTGGAATAGAAGAGCTCTCGATGCCTTCCAAACCCACCGCATCAATGGCATTGGATTGCCCTCCATGAACTGTCCATCTCTCAGCTTGAAGCATCTCTGAATCTTTCATCTGCTCTTTGATGGACCAATATAGATAGAAATATCGAGTGAGGATCTCCTACCGATCCCATGCAATTATTAAGCACATGCATCAAATTTATTGTTGAACTAACTACACCATGACATGCATGTTTATACCATTCAATTGAAGCCATAAATGTTCTAGTCGATTTCTTAGGTCAACTCTCAAATTTCAACACAATGTAGGAGTTGGATAGCAAATATCTTTGTATATTACAGTGTTTTTAGTTAAACGCTAAGTTCATCGAGAGTTTTTGGCAAAGGAAGCCATAAAAAATGACAGTTTCATTTCCATTGCTTAGGAATTCCTTTTAGCCTACTTTGTAACCTAATACACACAAGTTTTGTGGTTAAATTTGGGCAAAATTCTTTCTTTAACTTGCACACTATAAGTTCCGGCTTCAGTTCGAGTGTACCTAAATTAAATGTGATGAAGATCGTTTTCAAGGAAAGTGCAATTTTTGTGAGTCATGTTGATGTCTCTCATTCGGCCCACTATTTGAAATGCCAGTGTGTTAATTAATATGTTACACTCCTGATGTTGATGGCCATGGATCTCCTCCTCACCGATGATGGATATTGACTTCTAGAGATCTCCACGTTAAGATAAGCATCTAAAATTAGGCTTCACATTTGTCATCGCCTTATATACTACTACCAGTCTGCCACGTCATGAGGTCTATGAAGTTCAGAATTTTCTGGACCTTAATGTTGGAAGAGCTTCATTGTTAAAGATCTCTGCCTATTATCAACTAACAAGAAAATCTTAAAAGGTTGACTGTCACAAAATTTAGGTATATGAAGACATTAGAAAAAACCCACAAGTTTTGGTTTGCCGGAAAACATTGAACTTCTATTACAGAACGTGTATATAAAAAGTGCCGAACAATCTGGTTGGATGATTACAACAAGATACATGGCCTTTCAAAATCTTTTGAAGTAGGAAACCATATTATGCGGCTAAATTCACTTCTCCCTGATAAATATAACTATATTAATTCCAATTTACACTTCGAACAATATCTCCCCTCAAGTCATATTCATCTATCTCCCACATTGTAGTGAGATGGAAGGCGATACTGCATTTAAATTCTCAGTGAGGAAGATAGTCCCTTGCCCTATTACATCAAAATGAAACCATCAATCCATCCAACATTGCACAGTTAAGCTTGTTAGAATATATATTGGGTTTAATGATAGAGATTAGGAGTTAGAGATAGAGTAGGATTAAACATGTACGACTTGCCCTCTATTCCAAGTCTCTTTTCTCATTGTACTCTATATATACCGCGCATCTGGATCAGATCAATACAACATACAACAACATAAATATTAGTCATCCTATATTTTTCACATGGTATTCAAGTGGTTAGTCTCACGATGCCGACCCTAGACCTTTTCACCACTTCTGCAGCATGCCGCCTCCGGGGATATTAATCTTCTTTCCCCAGGGGCGCGGCATCCGATATGATCAAAGATTAGATCGGTTCATAGATTAGATTAGGTCAATTCAATTTTTGAAATTCTATTAGATTAAGTTTTCTTTAGCCACCAAATAAATCCAGTAACCCTCAATCAGCATCAACTAATGAAATCTTCCTGTGACCGAACCGAAGATCCGCCCGTAACTCTGCAATGACACGGAGCAGGACGGCTATTACTCCTAACGAGTCTGCACCAACGGACACCAAGTGTGCACCCGGACGGAAGCAGGGCCGGCTACTCGCGCGATCTGCACCGACCTTCCGGGCAACCAAGCATCCTCAGCTACTTCTTCGCGCGATCTGCATCGACCTTCCGGGCGACCACGCATCCTCGGCAACTTCTTCGCGCCATCACCAATTAACACTCTAATAATGCTAAACATACAAAGAGTTACAAGTAATTACACGCTGACTAAAATTTTCTTCATCTACTAATCAATCATAAACCTGCCCCCTTCCCCCCCTTCCCCCCGCGATTTTCAGGGGAGTGAGCCACCTCCTCATCTATTGACCAATCAAATTAACCCTCTTTATAAAAACTTGTAACTCGTTTGTACGTGTAGCATTATTTTTAACACTTCATCGCCAAGCGTCTGCAGCCTCAAGGACTCCACAGCCTGTACGCGTGCACACACCTCCCGACGGTTGGCAGCAAATCTCTCGAACCGCACGCGTATATCTGGCACATGAGCAAGTCTACATGGTGCAGGTATGCAAAAAGCAAACTAGCTTCACGTATGTACTATGGGTCTGTTTAGTTGCCCGCATAAAGCTCAAGCAGGCCCGCACGGAAAGCAAGAGGCCTATTTGCTTGCCCGGTTTCATCGTTCGGCCCGCATTGCACGAATCTTAAAGCACACCTGGGCCTGGCTCCCTGGGAACGCTCGAATCGGCAGTTTCTCCAGGGCCAGGCCCGAGCGGTGCACGTGGGCGGCGACAGCTGCACGCGCGCGGCCACGCTCGAGAAGACGTGTTGCTTCCCGAAGCGCCAGCAGTTATTAGCCTCACCGCTCCCTCTCCCCACTCCCCCCTACTCTCCCAACTCTGACCGGCGGCGGCGGATCGGAGGAGAGCAAGAAGACCACCGGACTCCATCACCGGCGAGCGGATCATCACTTGGCCCGCGGCAATGGCGGTAAGCACTTCTCTCTGTTCGCCATGCACTACTTTTTCCCGTTCGATCCGGCGATAGATTCGATCCACGGCGAAGAGGGGAATGGGGAATAGAGGTAGATAAGCATGTAGAGGTAGTTCATACTAGTTCATACGAGTTCATAGTACTTCAAACTAGTTCGTGCAAGATCGGAACAGAGGTAGGTGCGGATGCAGAAGGGGGATTGGGTGATTAGGGGTACACAACGGACACCGGCTCACCGCGGCGGCCGTCACACGTGTGCGGAGCGGCGGGTCGAGCCGCTGGCCTTCATCTTCTTGTTCATCACCGTGCGGGGCGGTGGGTCGTCATCGTTGTCCTCGGGGGAGTCGAGGTCGATCTGCCAGGTACAACGGCCTGGCTCCGGCGCCCTCGCTGGCATATGCACCGGTTCTTCCTCCTCCTTAGGCTCCCCACCGATGACCGCCGGCGGCATGATTGCCGTCTCCCAGTACACTGCGGCATGGCGGTCATTAGGAGCCTAGTAGTTCTTGTACTTGCACCACTTCTTTCTCTGTTTAGCGTCGTCGGAGACGGCCTGATTCATGGTCCAGCAATTGATGTCGACTGCCATCGCGCCCTTCGCTGGGTCAGGAATCAGCGTCTTCAGCTCTTGTGCAGTGGCCCTCGTGAGCACATCATCAGATTCCTTCTGCATGTCAGGCATGGAGCCGAAGTTTGAGCACACCTCCATGGTGTTCTCGAACTTGGTGCGGTCACCAGCCGACCACCCGAGGAAGAAGGCCCTCCAGCCAATACCCCAAGGAAAGGGGTTGGCGTTGGAGCTGGAGCTAGAGCTCATGGCGATGGAGCGAAGGAAGGTTGACAGTGAGAGAAGAGAGGGGTTGGGTAAGTAGTGGTGGGCAGGGTGAGTAAATATAGGGGCGATGAAGAGGAGGAGAAGAGTGACAATCATGCCGTTTTAACTACATGCTCTTCTATAAGCCATGAACTCTGTGCTGTGCCTGACTCCATGAATTGTGTGCGGATCGAGGAGAGCAATGAGATGGGCACGGAGGTGCTCCCGGCCGTTGACAACAAGGGCAAGCAACCCCTTCATCCAATGCCCGACGAGGTTGTGCTGCCACCCACCGCCGAGGAAGAATCGAAGACGCCTGAGGGTGGCGACGACGAGTGCATGGAGGAGCCCCCAGCAACAAGCGCCACAACTATGACCACTACCATGAGGAGGATGGCCCAACTCACTTCTGCAAGGTCATCTTTGCACCGAAACGTGAGTGCATCCCCATGCCCCTGGACTTCACCAAGCACTTCGTCGCGGTGTCGACGGAGTTCAAGCTCAGGAAGAACATCAGCTCCTCCTGGAAGGTGACGGTGAAGCTGATGAACGGCAGGGTGATCCTGGATCAGGATTGGGCCACCTACGCAACTGTTCATCAGATCAAGATCGGCTACATGGTGACGTTCAAGCTCCTCACCCCTGACACCCTCAAGGTCATCATCTTCGATGACGAAGGCATTGAGGTCGTCAACAAGTGCGGGAAGCACGACGAAGCCTTCGCCGCCAAGGACTAGGGCCGGGGCACCTTCTTCCTAAGTACTATCGAGTCTGCTTTGAACTGTTTATGTTTATGGTTTATGTGTTGAACTGTTATGAAGTGTGGCACTGCTTATCTGAAATATGTTGTTAAGTAGTTGATCTTCTGTTACTCTGCTCTGCTTATGATGTGTGCTACATGGTTGTGCCGAAGTGTGCTGGTAACCTCACCAACTAGCCAAAGAGGTTACCACACACCAAACGTTGCATACAACCAAACACCATGCCTTGGGTTTGTCCATTAACATGCACGCAATCAAACACCAGGCAGTGTTGTTCAGCCCATGCAGGCAAGAGGGCATGCATGCAACCAAACAACTTGCAGATGATGCATTTAAGGCTGCATTTGCATAGCCAGACTGAGTTGAGAAGGTTATGCAATATAGCTACTATTCACTACTGCAACCAAACACGCCCTATGCAACACACTTCAAGCACATACGCGAGAGGCGAGCGAGATCAGGAGATCGGCAGTCCGGCGTGTGACTCGCACGAGGACAGCGAGACCGGGAGGGCGACACGTGCATCCGCACGACCTCGAGGGGCTGCCTCGCATGCTCCTGAGGCAATCTACTTCAATGCAAACTAGCGTGGCTGATCATGTGGAACAGGAACCGGCCAAACGCGTACACGCGAGCGAGGGGACTCTGCCTTGGCGGACCACTAAGCTCTCCATACGTCTGCGCCGAGCCGCCGATCTACACCGAGCTGTACGACTATATTACGCTAAAAAAAATCTTCGTCGGGGACATCTACGAGAAGCTACCATGACATGCATCATGCACACACCACGCCGGTGTGGAAAGCGATGCACTTCTTCATCAACTTCTCCAGCAATCGACACCCCGTCACCACAAGGGACACCTCCAAGCGACCCATCATTGTCGACAAGCCGCTGCAACACCATCTCCGACACTACATCGTCAGGGTCTTCATCAACGTAGTCTTCACCAACATCATCGTCGATACACCGCCGCCGCCTCGTCCACAAGATGAATAACTAGCGTCCTCTGACAGATTTTTCTGCAAGATGCGCCCACGACGAGGCAATGACTGCGTCACGACGATGGCATCGACCACGTCATCCACGACAACACGAGTGCATCGACACGACGTCACTACAGTGATGACCCGTACACGGCCACACGGTTCTGCCAAAACCACGTGTGCTCGATGGGTTTCCTCCGGTCCTAGAAAAACCGGTGGACTCATCGCCGACGGCATCCTCTGACATCCGCAAGGTGCATCGTCTATGTCTGCAGCTCTGTCATAGCACATTTTTTTGTGCCTTCGGCTTTATGCGGCTTCATCATCTATGACGACCACACCATCGACCACGGCTACATCAGTATGATCGGCTACCTCGACAGCAATATTAATTGCTAAGTCTACAAAAAATCATCGGCAACAACTCCAGTCAACAGCGTCCGCGTCGTCACTAGCGTCCATGCCACTCCCGCTGTGACTGCGGAAGGGAATAGAGGAGAAGGCAGGAAGGCACTATAAGCGGACGCAATCACCACCCCAGGTGCCGACCCATCAGAGATGCAGTTGATGATGGCGCAACGGAGAAGACGACAGAAGCGCAAGACTTCAAATTCAGTCGCAATCATCCGCTTCACTCACGCTACGACTGAGGGGGAATGTTAGAATATATATTGGGTTTAATGATAGAGATTAGGAGTTAGAGATAGAGTAGGATTAGACATGTACGACTTGCCCTCTACTCCAAGTCTCTCTCCTCATTGTACTCTATATATACCGCGCATCCGGATCAGATCAATACAACATACAACAACATATATAAATATTAGCCATCCTATATTCTTCACAAAGCTCAGTACAAACTGGCCACTCCAATGACCGAGAATATTCATGAGCAGAGCTGAAGCTACACTTAACTAAAGATGTGGCTTTGGTGCATATTTCCTGTATCTTCCCGAATCAGTTTATGTGATCTTGTCATGGGTCAAAGATGCAACAGTCATTACAATATATCCATAGTGCTTAAAAGAACTTTCATCAAAAAGTTCAAAAGTTAAAATAGCGAAAAAATACCCAAAATGTACTTGCTGGACCATAATACCTACTGATGCCTTCCAAGCCTACCATACCAAAGGCACCGGGGAGCCCTCCATGAATTGTTCATCTCTCAACTTGCATCTATTTTGAAAGCTTCATTTGCTGTTTTATGGAGTGAGGATGTACTATTTGTTCACATGCAATTATTTTGCGCAGGCAGTCCAATTCAATGTGAAACTTACCCCAAAATGACCATGTACTTATCCATTCAATTGAAGTCATAAATGTTCTAGTCATCTATAGCTCAACTTCCAAATTTCCACACTAAAGTAGGAGGTAAATGGCAGATGCCTTTGGGTATAACTCCGACTCTAATTATGAAGTGAGCGAAAGCTGAGATCAAATCAGTTGACGAATTCAGAGCCTCTCTAGAAATTAAGAAAAATTGTCACCACTCATGTACAAACGACACTACATATAGGTTCACTAGTTCAAACCAGGAGCTAATGGCAGTGCTATTGGGTAGCTTGGGATGCACCCCACAAAGACTTTGTTACATTGTGTGCGTGCAATTAACCATGTGGAATTTAGACATCTGTATAATATGTTTTCACATTTTTCTTTTGTCCTGGCCAGAGTTCACCATTTTTATTGAATAATCCCGAATGCATCCTTTTAGACCCAAGCTACATTAACTCTAAAATGTGTTGGAACCATCTAAGAAAGTCAAGTACAATTACAAAAATACGCATTGTTATTTGGGCTAAAGAGAGCACAATTTTCCTTGAGCTCCACCTCAAGTTTGCACTTCTAGCGATCTAAGGTTTGGCATCAAGTTCAGATAACTAGGTATCACCATTAGTTTTAATTGGTCTTAAAAGAGTGGGCATTCTTGGAGCAAGTTTAGAACCTGATGAATCACCGAGATGGGCATTTGAAAGTATGCAACACATTTGTCCCCACCTCATGTACAAATGGCCATTCATTAGGTCACCGAAGTTCCAAATTCTATGAAGTATGAGAAAGCATAGCGACACCAAATGCCTTGTGCGCGTGCATGCATTCATGTAAATCGTATGCCTTTACATTTTGTATCAACCAATGTCCACAATATTTCGTTGCTAATTAAATATTTCTTTAGGCATATTAATTAGCCAATAATGTCAGATGTACTGATGGATTACTGCAAGAAAGGGACCACACGTAATGGTTTCAGAACGACATTGATTTTTTATTCCAGACATACACAAATTATTTAATGATTAGTCTGGATGATTTAAGAAACATAGAAATTGCAAAATTATTTGGAGTAAGAAAACATATCGTCCAACGTCATCCATTCATGTACTCTTGCCAATCTTATCTCGGCGGAACATGTTTCTATGCCTTACATTTCAGTTTGGATTGATCAGACAGAGACATCGAGAGGAACCAGTATATGCAAATCTGCTGGAAGATATGTCCAACATGGGGCTGCATGTGTTGGTTACAACCCATCTACAATTCCAAGACAACTTTTATGTTTTTTTGAGAAAATGTATAAATCTTTAGTCTTGATGCATTAATAAGAAAAACACTTTGTAGAAGCCCTAAGCAGGACAACGCACAGGGATGCCTCTAATTGCTACACACTATCGAAGAAAAGCAGCCTGAACCCTCGCACCCACCATCGCCCAATGTCTAGCTTCCATTTTGATTGTATCAAGTAGGAGAGCTAAGATGAGTTGAGAATTATTGAAGATAATTGTGCTGCTGTGCTTCAAGATGCACCATGCCATCAGCATTATTGCCAAGGGTGTGCCCTTCTAGATCGAGGCGCAAGCAGAGTGGCAATTTCATTGCCACTAGACTATGCACCATGCCAACAGGTGGGCATAAAAATCGACCGGATCCGTGAGAACATCTCTTGCAATGTGAGATTACGAGAGTACAAGATTCTGCACTAGGAGAGCTCCCCATGCCTTCCAAGCCTATCATAGCAAATCCACTAGAGTGCGCCCATGAAGATTTCATCTCTCAAATTGTGGCACTTCTAAATCCTTTTCTGCTCTTTTAAGAACCAATGTTTTTCTTGCTCTTTTATGAACCCAGAAATTTCGTTTTTTTTGAAAAGGAGGAAAGCCCCCGGCAATTTATGAACCAAGATAGATCGAGATATCAAATGATGATGTTGTACTAGTTGATATCGTGCAATTATTCGGCATGTACCGTCTATTTCATCACTGAACTTACCACCTCATGTATATGCATGTCTCCATATTAAAGTCGATTGAAGGTATAAATATTTGAGGAATTATTCAGTTTAGTTTTGATGTTCCGAGTTTGGAGACGAAAGTAGGAGGATGATGGCCACTGATTTTGCGAACTAGTGCAGCTGGTTATCGAGAGCGTGAAATTGGATCAAACCGAGTCTCTTCATGAATTAAGTAACTAATTGCCATAACATTTGTACATATGGCATTACATTGTTAACAAATCTCTATGTTTACTAGTTCAAACTTTGACTAGTATTCTTCATGTTTTTGGGCACCTTGGAAGCTCCAGCAAGAATTTTACTGAGTATTGACCCGCGATCTAAATCGATTTTAGTGCCAAAATTCAACCCCCTCGTGAAAATTTAGTGTCCTGGATGTTTCCCTGTTGACCATGAGGTGGTCGTCATCGGGTAACATAACAAGCATTCTCCAAGATCCAAAGTATTAGACAGACTCAGGAATGAGTTCGGATGATTAGAGAGAATCAATACAAGCTAGAAGATCAGCCGTTACTGTTGTTGCTGGAGAGAGCGTGTTTTCCTTGAGCCTCCTCACAATTACGAACACTACTAAGCAATATTCTCCTTTATATATCTCGAGGGCAGTGCATGAACCCAGACAGTGTAAAAAGGCACCATGACAGTAACATTAAGTTCTACAAGTATAGCTGGCTTTCAGTGTGGAATACGCAAACAAAGCTACAGGATTTGATGTGGTTGGTTACATCGACTCCATGGCAGTTTCAGCTATAATCTAAGTCTCAGTTGAATTTTTCAACGTGAAATGGTAAGCTAAGATCTTACGATCTTTTAGACAAGCCGTATCACATGGGCGCATCCGTGGACAGTGACCATGTAAAACCTCAAATCACCACGTCCACAATCATAGACCTCATATTCGATACCGTCCATACAATTCATACTACATGATAGAAACAATGTAGATGATCAATGAAATTCTGAAACATAGAACAAACAGACATAATACAAACGTCAAAAACATGACAGTTAATCCAAACCAAAAGACACAATTTAAACATCACAATTCAGCCGAGGAATGGACAAAGATCTAAATTAAAATTACTAAAAAAATGCAAACAGAGATGGAGTGGGCCAAGCATCTTCACCACTTCCTCTTTGGTCATTTGCCCTTCCGGTCACCAAAGCATCTCTAACCCTCCCTGTAGGCGTCGACGGCGGAGGGATGGTGGGTTGCCGGATGAAGAGTCGATGTAGCTGATCGTCCTCTGGACGGTGTGGTTCTATTACTTTTCCACCATGGCAGCTTTCACTGCCACCGCTGCCTTCTCCACCGCTTCATGCTCCGATTGCTCGATTCATACCAAGCCGGAGTGTGTTGCCGTTCTTCCCAAGGAGCCGGTGATCGCACCTCTCTGCCATCGTGAGCGAGTGGGAAAGAACATTGCGAGGAGCTTGTCCTCCGCATCGGGCTCCGGCAATCTGCGTTAGGGGCGGGAGGAGGATGTGGCCACCTATGCCATCATTGCCCTCTCCTTAGGATGTTGCCTCTCGCGGCATGTGGTGCATGCCTCCAATTCCAGCATCCGCGTCTGTGGCACCGGGGGCGTGGGCACGAGCACCCACCGATGATCATGTGGAGAAGCCGCCGGAGGCTACTAGGGAAAAGCTTATAGGCAGACGCTTACTAGTAGCGAGGGTTTATACCCCTCGCTACTGCTACTTACTAGTAGCGCGGGTTTTTACCCCTCGCTACTACTAAGTTGATAGTAGTAGCGCGGGTTTTTAACCCTTGCTACTACTAAGCGGTCTCTGCCGTCGCCCCCCGAAACATGTCATAGTAGTAGCGAGGGGTATAAATCCGCGCTACTACTAAGTTGATAGTAGTAGCGCGGGTTTATAACCCTCGCTACTACTAAGTGGTCCCTACCGTGCCCACCCGGGACATGCCATAGTAGTAGCGAGGGGTATGAACCTGCGCTACTACTATCGACCCACCAAGATATATGTGCACGTAGCGTGCGGAGGCCGAAATCCAAACCCACACTCTTCTGATTCCCCTTCTCCTCCCACCCGCCGTTCCCTTCCTCACCCACCACCACTGCCGGCCTCGCCTCTCGCCGCCACTCACAAATCTGGCGACCT
>NC_041388.1:81466774-81478923 GCF_002162155.2 Triticum dicoccoides
TCTCCGCTGTTGGAAGGAGAGGGAAACCAACAGAGCATCGTCCACAAGGCGGCGGCCAGATCCGTCCTGGATGCAGCTACTTGCACCTCCTCGCCGGGTCAAGGGTCCCACGACAAGCAGTAGTAGTTCACCGAGCTTCATCTAGGGTATCGGGCGTCGGCTCCAACTCCGGCGGCCATCGGTGAGTTCCTCCTCCTCCTGCTCTCTATCTCTCTCTTCCTCTTTCTAATAATTTTTTCTTCTTTTGTAGAAGCAGTAGACGAGAGGTGCGGGCACAAGTTGGGTGGGGAAGCACCATCACCACGACCAACTTCATCCCCTCCAGGACCAGTAGCAGCCATGAATGGAGAGGACGATGACGCCGAGCAGAAGCAGACGCCATGGCTGAAATTAAATTTTTTAATTCTGAATTGGTTAGTAGTAGCGCGGGGCCCTGACCCGCGCTACAACTAAATAGTAGTAGCGTGGGTGGAAACCGCACTACTACTACTATAAGTAGCAGTAGCGCGGGTACCACCCGGGCTACTATTAAAAGTTAGTTGTAGCGCCCTAGCAGTAGCGCAGGCCCCCTGCGCTATTGCTAGAAATTACCCCGCGCTACTACTAGGGTTTTCCCTAGTAGTGAGGGGGAGGAGGTGCGTGTCGAGCCAGCCGAGCTGAGTTGGCCGAGCTCACAGAGCTGAGCATAGTGCGTGACGGGCCATTGTCAGGGTCTGCACTGCGGCTCCGGGTGACAGGGGACAGAGCGGAACCCGAGTTGCCGCCCGTGTCGACCCGCAAGCACTTCAGCGCAATTTCAGAGAGCCATCTCCTCTTCATTGCCTGCATCCACTTCGCGGACGAATGTGTCCTAGTCGTTCTATTTGCAAGATCCGGCACCGCTACCACTACCGGTTCTCAACATTGGAATGGAATGGGGAGGGGAATCGATGAAGAGCGGAGCGGAGAGTGAGAGAGTGAAGCTAGGTTTGGTCCAAGTGGGGTTTTTAGTGGGGACGGAGCAGGGTCCGTGCGGGTCAAGTGGGACGGGATGATACAATGGACGTGTCCGGGCTACCTCATATCCGCGACATATATGAGAGGAGAGGGTATGAGGGGTGCCACTTAGCCCAATTGGGTCGGGAAAAGTGCCCGGTCACTTACCGGGCCGTCTGCCTGATCAGTATAGGGAGTCTGACAGTAGATGCTCTAATATAACAAGAGAGACCACATGTGCCACAGTATAATTAAACAAATAGTGATGTAAATGTGGTGAGCGGTGTGGCCTTTTGCAAGGCAAGGATACAATAGAACATCCAAAGTATTCCCTCCTTTGTGGTCTAGTCATGGGGATTGGCCTTGGTTTGTTCAAGGAGAGTCACCCTCAACGTGTCAGGTGTGCACTGATCTTCTCTATGTGTCCACCTTCTGACAATATCCATTCTTGTATTAGGTGGAGCAACTCCATCTTCTAACAGTGCAGCACTTTTCGAGCTAGACGAGGAGATATGGGTCTTCTCAGGAGATGGAATTGGGTGGTTGTGTCATGCCGGTGTCCTTAGTTGTTTGGAGATGGCATACCCTCTCTATGCCGGTTGTCCTTTCTCCTCCAGAGTTGGCATGTACCTAGTCCATGGTGCTTCGTCCGCGAAAGAGGGCTTCAACGTCTTTAGCTAAATGTTTGTTGTCTTTCTTGCTTGAAGCATGTGAACTTTGTTGGTTGCTTTCCCACACCTTTATCTTAGCATGTTTTTCTTTTACTTTGTTGTCTGGTGTTGGTTATAATCCTGGCTGATTGGTGGTTTTGCTAGAAGATCGACCGTTACTATTGTTGCTGAAGAGAGCGTGTTTTCCTCGAGCCTCCTCACAATTACGAACACTACTAAGCAATATTCTCCTTTATGTATGTTGAGGGCAGTGCATGCACCGAGACAGTGTAAAAAGGCACCATGACAGTAACCTTAAGTTCTACACATGTAGCTGGCTTTTAGTGTGGAATGCGCAAACAAAGCTGCAGGATTTGATGCGGTTGGTTACCTCGACTCCATGGCAGTTTCAGATATAATCTAAGACTCGGCTGGATTTTTCAACGCGGAATGGTAAGCTAAGATCTTACGATCTTTTAGACAAGCTGTATCACATGGGATCCTGATACCTCCCGATCCTACCATGACAAAGCTAAAAGGATAATTTTCATAGACTACTCATCTCTTACCCAACAATGTTGGCGCTGAGAGTGGATTTATGGTTTCCTGTATCAGAGTATGTGGTGATATGCTACTTTGGCTGGTGGATTTATTTATAAAGTCGGGGGTCTATCCTTTTCTCTAAAAAAATATGAGTGTTTTTAAGGTGCTTGTCCGCCAAAATAATTTCCAAGCTTGTGCTCCTTTCCCTCACATGCTCTTTCTTAAAGCATCTACGGTCGGATATATCAAATCCCGCACCTTATACGGCCGTAGAAGTGTCTGGGTGCATCCATGGATAGTGACCAGGTGAATCCTTAAATCACCGCGTCCACAATCATAGACCTCATATTCGATACCGTAAATCCATACAATCCATGCTACATGATAGAAATAACGTAGATGATCAATGAAATTCCGAAACATAAAACAAACAGACGTAGTACAAACGGCAAAAACATGACAGTTAATGCAGACCAAAAGACACAATTTAAACATCACAATTCAACCGAGGAATGGGAAAAGATCTAAACTAAAATTACTAAAAAAATGCAAACATAGATGGAGTGGGCCAAGCATCTTCACCACTTCCTGTTTGGTCATTTGCCCTTTCGGTCACCAAAGCGTCTCCAACCCTTCGTGTAGGCTTCGGCGGCGAAGGGTGAAGGAAATATGCCCTAGAGGCAATAATAAAGTTATTATTTATTTCCTTATATCATGATAAATGTTTATTATTCATGCTAGAATTGCATTAACCGGAAACATAATACATGTGTGAATACATAGACAAACAAAGTGTCACTAGTATGCCTCTACTTGACTAGCTCGTTAATCAAAGATGGTTATGTTTCCTAACCATGAACAATGAGTTGTTATTTGATTAACGGGATCACATCATTAGTTGAATGATCTGATTGACATGACCCATTCCATTAGCTTAGCACCCGATCGTTTAGTATCTTGCTATTGCTTTCTTCATGACTTATACATGTTCCTGTAACTATGAGATTATGCAACTCCCGTTTACCGGAGGAACACTTTGGGTACTACCAAACGTCACAATGTAACTGGGTGATTATAAAGGAGTACTACAGGTGTCTCCAAAGGTACATGTTGGGTTGGCGTATTTCGAGATTAGGTTTTGTCACTCCGATTGTCGGAGAGGTATCTCTGGGCCCTCTCAATAATGCACATCACATAAGCCTTGCAAGCATTACAACTAATATGTTAGTTGTGAGATGATGTATTACAGAACGAGTAAAGAGACTTGCCGGTAACGAGATTGAACTAGGTATTGGATACCGACGATCGAATCTCGGGCAAGTAACATACCGATGACAAAGGGAACAACGTATGTTGTTATGCGGTCTGACCGATAAAGATCTTCGTAGAATATGTAGGAGCCAATATGGGCATCCAGGTCCCGCTATTGGTTATTGACCGGAGACATGTCTCGGTCATGTCTACATTATTCTCGAACCCGTAGGGTCCGCACGCTTATGGTTACGATGACAGTTATATTATGAGTTTATGCATTTTGATGTACCGAAGGTTGTTCGGAGTCCCGGATGTGATCACGGACATGACGAGGAGTCTCTAAATGGTCGAGACATAAAGATTGATATATTGGAAGCCTATGTTTGGATATCAGAATTGTTTCGGGTAAAATCGGGATTTTACCGGAGTACCGGGAGGTTACCGGAACCCCCCGGGAGCCATATGGGCCTTAATGGGCTTTAGTGGAAAGGAGAAAGGGGCAGCCCAAGGTGGCTGTGCACCTCCCCCTTCCCTTGTCCTATTAGGACTAGGAGAGGTGGCCGGCCCCCCTCTCCCTCTTTCCCCCTCGGGGAATCCTAGTCCAACTAGGATTGGGGGGGAGTCCTACTCCCGAAAGGAGTAGGACTCCTCCTGCGCCCTCCTCCTGGCCGGCGCCCCTCTCCCGCTTGGCTCCTTTATATACTGAGGCAGAGGCACCCCAGAAACACACAAGTTGATCCACGTGATCTATTCCTTAGCCGTGTGCGGTGCCCCCAGCCACCATAGTCCTCGATAATACTGTAGTGGAGTTTAGGCGAAGCCCTGCTACTGTAGTGCATCAAGATCGTCACCACGCCGTCGTGCTGACGGAACTCTTCCCCGACACTTTGCTGGATCGGAGTCCAGGGATCGTCATCGAGCTGAACGTGTGCTCGAACTCGGAGGTGCCGTAGTTTCGGTGCTTGATCGGTTGGATCGTGAAGACGTACAACTACTTCCTCTATGTTGCGTCAACGCTTCCGCAGTCGGTCTGCGTGGGTACGTAGACAACACTCTCCCATCTCGTTGCTATGCATCACATGATCTTGCGTGTGCGTAGGAAATTTTTTGAAATTACTACGAAACCCAACAGTGGCATCCGAGCCTAGATTTTTATGTTGATGTTATATGCACGAGTAGAACACAAGTGAGTTGTGGGCGATATAAGTCATACTGCCTACCAGCATGTCATACTTTGGTTCGGCGGCATTGTTGGACGAGACGACCCAGACCAACCTTACGCGTACGCTTACGCGAGACCGGTTCCCCCGACGTGCTTTGCACACAGGTGGCTTGCGGGCGACTGTCTCTCCAACTTTAGTTGAACCAAGTATGGCTACGCCCGGTCCTTGCGAAGGTTAAAACGGAGTCTATTTGACAAACTATCATTGTGGTTTTGATGCGTAGGTGAGATTGGTTCTTGCTTAAGCCCGTAGCAGCCACGTAAAACTTGCAACAACAAAGTAGAGGATGTCTAACTTGTTTTTGCAGGGCATGTGGTGATGTGATATGGTGGCTGAATTTTATTGTATGAGATGATCATGTTTTGTAACCGAGTTATCGGCAACTGGCAGGAGCCTTATGGTTGTCATTTTATTGTATGCAATGAAATCGCGATGTAATGCTTTACTTTATCACTAAGCGGTAGTGATAGTCGTGGAAGCACAAGCTTGGCGAGACGACAACGATGCTACGATGGAGATCAAGGTGTCACGCTGGTGACGATGGTGATCACGACGGTGCTTCGGAGATGGAGATCACAAGCACGAGATGATGATGGCCATATCATATCACTTATATTGATTGCATGTGATGTTTATCCTTTTATGCATCTTATCTTGCTTTGATTGACGGTAGCATTATAAGATGATCTCTCACTAAATTATCAAGAAGTGTTCTCCCTGAGTATGCACCGTTGCGAAAGTTCTTCGTGCTGAGACACCACGTGATGATCGGGTGTGATAGGTTCTACGTTCAAATACAACGGGTGCAAAACAGTTGCACACGCGGAATACTCAGGTTATACTTGACGAGCCAAGCATATACAAATATGGCCTCGGAACACGGAGACCGAAAGGTCGAGCGTGAATCATATAGTAGATATGATCAACATAACGATGTTCACCATTGAAAACTACTCCATCTCACGTGATGATCGGTTATGGTTTAGTTGATTTGGATCACGTAATCACTTAGAGGATTAGAGGGATGTCTATCTAAGTGGGAGTTCTTTAATTAATTTGATTAACTGAACTTAAATTTATCATGAAACTTAGTACCTGATTAGTATCTTGCTTGTTTATGTTTGATTGTAGATAGATGGCTCGTGTTGTTGTTTCGTTAAATTTTAATGCGTTCCTTGAGAAAGCAAAGTTGAAAGATGATGGTAGCAATTACACGGACTAGGTCCATAACTTGAGGATTATCCTCATTGCTGCACAGAAGAATTACGTCCTGGAAGCACCACTGGGTGCCAGGCCTGCTGCAACAGCAACGCCGGATGTTATGAACGTCTGGCAGAGCAAAGCTGATGACTACTCGATAGTTCAGTGTGCCATGCTTTACGGCTTAGAATCGGGACTTCAACGACGTTTTGAACGTCATGGAGCATATGAGATGTTCCAAGAGTTGAAGTTAATATTTCAAGCAAATGCCCGGATTGAGAGATATGAAGTCTCCAATAAGTTCTATAGCTGCAAGATGGAGGAGAACAGTTCTGTCAGTGAGCATATACTCAAAATGTCTGGTTATAATAATCACTTGATTCAATTGGGAGTTAATCTTCTAGATGACTGCGTCATTGACAGAATTCTTCAATCACTGCCACCAAGCTACAAGAGCTTCGTGATGAACTATAATATGCAAGGGATGAACAAGACTATTCCCGAGCTCTTCGCGATGCTGAAAGCTGCGGAGGTAGAAATCAAGAAGGAGCATCAAGTGTTGATGGTCAATAAGACCACTAGTTTCAAGAAAAAGGGCAAAGGGAAGAAGAAGGGGAACTTAAAAAAGAACGGCAAGCAAGTTGCTACTCAAGAGAAGAAACCCAAGCCTGGACCTAAGCCTGAAACTGAGTGCTTCTATTGCAAGCAGACTGGTCACTGGAAGCGGAACTGCCCCAAGTATTTGGCGGATAAGAAGGATGGCAAGGTGAACAAAGGTACATGTGATTTACATGTTATTGATGTGTACCTTACTAATGCTCGCAGTAGCACCTGGGTATTTGATACTGGTTCTGTTGCTAATATTTGCAACTCGAAATAGGGGCTGCGGATTAAGCGAAGATTGGCTAAGGACGAGGTGACGATGCGCGTGGGAAACGGTTCCAAAGTCGATGTGATCGCGGTCGGCATGCTACCTCTACATCTACCTTCTGGATTAATATTAGACCTAAATAATTGTTATTTGGTGCCAGCGTTGAGCATGAACATTATATCTGGATCTTGTTTAATGCAAGACGGTTATTCATTTAAATCAGAGAATAATGGTTGTTCTATTTATATGAGTAATATCTTTTATGGTCATGCACCCTTGAAGAGTGGTCTATTCTTGTTGAATCTCGATAGTAGTAACACACATATTCATAATGTTGAAGCCAAAGGATGCAGAGTTGATAATGAGAGTGCAACTTATTTGTGGCACTGCCGTTTAGGTCATATCGGTGTAAAGCGCATGAAGAAACTCCATACTGATGGACTTTTGGAACCACTTGATTATGAATCACTTGGTACTTGCGAACCGTGCCTCATGGGCAAGATGACCAAAACACCGTTCTCCGGTACTATGGAGAGAGCAACAGATTTGTTGGAGATCATACATACAGATGTATGTGGTCCGATGAATATTGAGGCTCGTGGCAGATATCGTTATTTTCTCACCTTCACAGATGATCTAAGCAGATATGGGTATATCTACTTAATGAAACATAAGTCTGAAACATTTGAAAAGTTCAAAGAATTTTAGAGTGAAGTTGAAAATCATCGTAACAAGAAAATAAAGGTTTTACGATCTGATCGTGGAGGAGAATATTTGAGTTACGAGTTTGGTGTACATTTGAAAAATTGTGGAATAGTTTCGCAACTCACGCCACCCGGAACACCTCAGCGTAATGGTGTGTCCGAATGTCGTAATCGTACTTTACTAGATATGGTGCGATCTATGATGTCTCTTACTGATTTACCGCTATCGTTTTGGGGATACGCTCTAGAGACGGACACATTCACGTTAAATAGGGCACCATCAAAATCCGTTGAGACGACGCCTTATGAACTGTGGTTTGGCAAGAAACCAAAGTTGTCGTTTCTGAAAGTTTGGGGCTGCGATGCTTATGTGAAAAAGCTTCAACCTGATAAGCTCGAACCCAAATCGGAGAAATGTGTCTTCATAGGATATCCAAAGGAAACTATTGGATACACCTTCTATCACAGATCCGGAGGCAAGACTTTTGTTGCTAAATTCGGAAACTTTCTAGAGAAGGAGTTTCTCTCGAAAGAAGTGAGTGGGAGGAAAGTAGAACTTGACGAGGTAACTGTACCTGCTCCCTTGTTGGAAAGTAGTACATCACAGAAAACTGTTTCGGTGACACCTACACCAGTTAGTGAGGAAGCTAATGATAATGATCATGAAACTTCAGATCAAGATACTACTAAACCTCGTAGATCAACCAGAGTGAGATCCGCACCAGAGTGGTATGGTAATGCTGTTCTGGAAGTCATGCTACTAGATCATGATGAACCTACGAACTATGAAGAAGCGATGGTGAGCCCAGATTCCGCAAAATGGCTTGAAGCCATGAAATCTGAGATGGGATCCATGTATGAGAACAAAGTATGGACTTTGGTTGACTTGCCCGATGATCGGCAAGCAATTGAGAATAAATGGATCTTCAAGAAGAAGACTGACGCTGACGGTAATATTACTGTCTACAAAGCTCGACTTGTCGCGAAAGGTTTTCGGCAAGTTCAAGGGATTGACTACGATGAGACCTTCTCACCCGTAGCGATGCTTAAGTCCGTCCGAATCATGTTAGCGATTGCGGCATTTTATGATTATGAAATTTGGCAAATGGATGTCAAAACTGCATTCCTGAATGGATTTCTGGAAGAAGAGTTGTATATGATGCAACCAGAAGGTTTTGTCGATCCAAAAGGAGCTAACAAAGTGTGCAAGCTCCAGCGATCCATTTATGGACTGGTGCAAGCCTCTCAGAGTTGGAATAAACGCTTTGATAGTGTGATCAAAGCATTTGGTTTTATACAGACTTTCGGAGAAGCCTGTATTTACAAGAAAGTGAGTGGGAGCTCTGTAGCATTTCTGATATTATATGTGGATGACATATTACTAATTGGAAATGATATAGAATTTCTGGATAGCATAAAGAGATACTTGAATAAAAGTTTTTCAATGAAAGACCTCGGTGAAGCTGCTTACATATTAGGCATAAAGATCTATAGAGATAGATCAAGACGCTTAATTGGACTTTCACAAACAACATACCTTGACAAAATTTTGAAGAAGTTCAAAATGGATCAAGCAAAGAAAGGATTCTTGCCTGTGTTACAAGGTGTGAAATTGAGTAGGACTCAATGCCCGATCACTGCAGAAGATAGAGAGAATATGAAAGATGTTCCCTATGCATCAGCGATAGGATCTATCATGTATGCAATGCTGTGTACCAGACCTGATGTGTGCCTTGCTATAAGTCTAGCAGGGAGGTACCAAAGTAATCCAGGAGTGGATCACTGGACACCAGTCAAGAACATCCTAAAATACCTGAAAAGGACTAAGGATATGTTTCTCGTATATGGAGGTGACAAAGAGCTCATCGTAAATGGTTACATTGATGCAAGCTTTGACACTGATCCGGACGATTCTAAATCGCAAACCGGATACGTGTTTACATTAAACGGTGGAGCTGTCAGTCGGTGCAGTTCTAAACAAAGCGTCGTAGTGGGATCTACATGTGAAGCGGAGTACATAGCTGCTTCGGAAGCAGCGAACGAAGGAGTCTGGATGAAGGAGTTCATAACCGATCTAGGTGTCATACCTAGTGCATCGGGTCCAATGAAAATCTTTTGTGACAATACTGGTGCAATTGCCTTGGCAAAGGAATCCAGATTTCACAAGAGAACCAAGCACATCAAGAGACGCTTCAATTCCATCCGGGATCTAGTCCAGGTGGGAGACATAGAGATTTGCAAGATACATACGGATCTGAATGTTGCAGACCCGTTGACTAAGCCTCTTCCACGAGCAAAACATGATCAGCACCAAGACTCCATGGGTGTAAGAATCATTATGGTGTAATCTAGATTATTGACTCTAGTGCAAGTGGGAGACTGAAGGAAATATGCCCTAGAGGCAATAATAAAGTTATTATTTATTTCCTTATATCATGATAAATGTTTATTATTCATGCTAGAATTGTATTAACCGGAAACATAATACATGTGTGAATACATAGACAAACAAAGTGTCACTAGTATGCCTCTACTTGACTAGCTCGTTAATCAAAGATGGTTATGTTTCCTAACCATGAACAATGAGTTGTTATTTGATTAACGGGATCACATCATTAGTTGAATGATCTGATTGACATGACCCATTCCAGTAGCTTAGCACCCGATTGTTTAGTATGTTGCTATTGCTTTCTTCATGACTTATACATGTTCCTGTAACTATGAGATTATGCAACTCCCGTTTACCGGAGGAACACTTTGGGTACTACCAAACGTCACAACGTAACTGGGTGATTATAAAGGAGTACTACAGGTGTCTCCAAAGGTACATGTTGGGTTGGCGTATTTCGAGATTAGGTTTTGTCACTCCGATTGTCGGAGAGGTATCTCTGGGCCCTCTCGGTAATGCACATCACATAAGCCTTGCAAGCATTACAACTAATATGTTAGTTGTGAGATGATGTATTAAAGAACGAGTAAAGAGACTTGCCGGTAACGAGATTGAACTAGGTATTGGATACCGACGATCGAATCTCGGGCAAGTAACATACCGATGACAAAGGGAACAACGTATGTTGTTATGCGGTCTGACCGATAAAGATCTTCGTAAAATATGTAGGAGCCAATATGGGCATCCAGGTCCCGCTATTGGTTATTGACCGGAGACCTGTCTCGGTCATGTCTACATTGTTCTCGAACCCGTAGGGTCCGCACGCTTAAGGTTATGATGACAGTTATATTATGAGTTTATGCATTTTGATGTACCGAAGGTTGTTCGGAGTCCCGGATGTGATCACGGACATGACGAGGAGTCTCGAAATGGTCGAGTCGTAAAGATTGATATATTGGAAGCCTATGTTTGGATATCGGAATTGTTCCGGGTAAAATTGGGATTTTACCGGAGTACTGGGAGGTTACCGGAACCCCCCGGGAGCCATATGGGCCTTAATGGGCTTTAGTGGAAAGGAGAAAGGGGCAGCCCAAGGTGGCTGCGCGCCTCCCCCCTCCCCTAGTCCTATTAGGACTAGGAGAGGTGGCCGGCCCCCTCTCCCTCTTTCCCCCTAGGGGAATCCTAGTCCAACTAGGATTGGGGGGGGGAGTCCTACTCCCGGAAGGAGTAGGACTCCTCCTGCGCCCTCCTCCTGGCCGGCGCCCCTCTCCCCCTTGGCTCCTTTATATACTGAGGCAGAGGCACCACAGAAACACACAAGTTGATCCACGTGATCTATTCCTTAGCCGTGTGCGGTGCCCCCAGCCACCATAGTCCTCGATAATACTGTAGTGGAGTTTAGGCGAAGCCCTGCTACTGTAGTGCATCAAGATCGTCACCACGCCGTCGTGCTGACGAACTCTTCCCCGACACTTTTCTGGATCGGAGTCCGGGGATCTTCATCGAGCTGAACGTGTGCTCGAACTCGGAGGTGCCGTAGTTTCGGTGCTTGATCGGTTGGATCGTGAAGACGTACAACTACTTCCTCTATGTTGCGTCAACGCTTCCGCAGTCGGTCTGCGTGGGTACGTAGACAACACTCTCCCATCTCGTTGCTATGCATCACATGATCTTGCGTGTGCGTAGGAATTTTTTTGAAATTACTACGAAACCCAACAGAGGGATGGTGGGTCGTCGGATGAAGAGTCGTTGTAGCCGGCCGTCCTCCGGACGGTGTGGTTCTGCTACTTTGGCACCTTGGCGGCTTTCACTGCCACCGCCGCCTTCTCTGCCTCTTCACGCTCCTATTGCTCGTTTCATACCAAGCCGGAGTGTCTTGCCGTTCTTCCCAAGGAGTCGGCGGTCGCACCTCTGTGCCATCGTGAGCGAGTGGCAGAGAACATTGCAAGGGGCTTGTCCTCCGCATCGGGCTCCGGCAATCTGCGTTAGGGGCGGGAGGAGGATGTGGCCACCTATGCCATCGTTGCCCTCTCCTTAGGATGTTGCCTCTCGCGGCAGGTGGTGCATGACGCCAATTCTAGCATCCTTGTCCATGGCACTGGTGGTGTGGGCACGAGAACCCACCGATGATCATGTGGAGCAGCCGCCGGAGGGGGAGGAGGTGAGCGTCGAGCCAGCCAAGCTGAGCTGGACGAGCTCGCGGAGCTGAGCACAGTGCGCGACGGGCCATTGCGAGTGTCCGCGCTGCGGCGCCGAGTGACAGGGCACGGAGCGGAACCCGACTTGCACCAGTGGTCGTCAGATGAAGAGTCGTTGTCGCCGGCCGTGGCACCAGTGGTG
>NC_041388.1:81479463-81562371 GCF_002162155.2 Triticum dicoccoides
GAGCCAGCCGAGCTGAGTTGGCTGAGCTCGCGGAGCTGAGCATAGTCCGCGACAGGCTATTGCCAGTGTTCGCGCTGCGGCGCCTGGTGACAGGGCACGGAGTCGGATGAAGAGTCATTGTAGCCGGCCGTGGCACCAGTGGTGTGGGGACGAGAACCCACCAATGATCATGTAGAGCAGCCGCCGGAGGGGGAGGAGGTGAGCGTCGAGCCAGCCGAGCTGAGTTGGCTGAGCTCGCGGAGCTGAGCACAGTCCGCGACGGGCTATTGCCAGTGTTCGCGCTGCGGCGCCTGGTGACAGGGCACGGAGCGGAACCCGAGTTGCCGCCCGTGTCGACCCGCAAGCACTTCAACGCAATTTCAGAGAGCCAACTCCTCGTCATTGCCTGCGTCCACTTCGCGGACGAATTGTCCTAGTCGTCTTATTTGCTAGATCCGGCACCGCTACCACTACCAGTGCTCAACATTGGAACGGAATGGGGAGGGGAATCGATGAAGAGCGGAGCGGAGAGTGAGAGAGTGAAGCTAGGGTTTGGTATGGGTGGGGTTTTTAGCGGGGACGGAGTAGGGCCATGCGGGTCAGGTGGGACGGGATGATACGGTGGACGTGTCCGAGCTGCCTCATATCCGCGACATATATGAGGAGTGGGTATGAGGGTGCCACTCAACCCAATTGGGTCGGGAAAAGTGCCTGGTCACTTACCGGGTCGTCTTCCTGATCAGTATAGGGAGTCTGACTGTAGATGCTCTAATATAACAAGAGAGACCACATGTGCCACAGTAAAATTAAACAAATAGTGATGTAAATGTGGTGAGCGGTGTGGCCTTTTTCAAGGCAAGGATACAATAGAACATCCAAAGTATTCCCTCCTTTGTGGTCTAGTCATGGGCATTGGCCTTGCTTTGTTCAAGGAGAGTCACCCTCAACGTGTCGGGTGTGCACTGATCTTATCTATGTGGCCACCTTCTGATAATATCCATTCTTGTATTAGTTGGAGCAACTCCATCTTCCAACAGTGCGGCGCTTTTCGAGCTAGCCGAGGAGATATGGGTCTTCTTGGGAGATGGAATTGGGTGGTTGTGTGGTGCCGGTGTCCTTAATTGTTTGGAGATGGCATACCCTCTCTATGCCGGTTGTCCTTTCTCCTCCAGAGTTGGCATGTACCTAGTCCATGGTGCTTCGTCCGCGAAAGAGGGCTTCAACGTCTTTAGCTAAATGTTTGTTGTCTTTCTTGCTTGAAGCATGTGAACTTTGTTGGTTGCTTTCCCACACCTTTATCTTAGCATGTTTTTCTTTTACTTTGTTGTCTGGTGTTGGTTATAATCCTGGCTGATTGGTGGTTTTGCTAGAAGATCGACCGTTACTATTGTTGCTGAAGAGAGCGTGTTTTCCTCGAGTCTCCTCACAATTACGAACACTACTAAGCAATATTCTCCTTTATGTATCTTGAGGGCAGTGCACCGAGACAGTGTAAAAAGGCACCATGACAGTAACCTTAAGTTCTACACGTGTAGCTGGCTTTCAGTGTGGAATGCGCAAACAAAGCTGTAGGATTTGATGCGGTTGGTTACCTCGACTCCATGGCAGTTTCAGCTATAATCTAAGACTCGGCTGGATTTTTCAACGCGGAATGGTAAGCTAAGATCTTACGATGTTTTAGACAAGCTGTATCACATGGGATCCTGATACCTCCCGATCTTACTATGACAAAGCTAAAAGGATAATTTTCATAGACTACTCATCTCTTACCCAACAATGTTGGCGCTGAGAGTGGATTTATGGTTTCCTGTATCAGAGTATGTGGTGATATGCTACTCTGGCTGGTGGATTTATTTATAAAGTCGGGGGTCTATCATTTTCTCTAAAAAAATATGAGTGTTTTTAAGGTGCTTGTCCGCCAAAATAATTTCCAAGCTTGTGCTCCTTTCCCTCACATGCTCTTTCTTAAAGCATCTACGGTCGGATATATCAAATCCCGCACCTTATACGGCCGTAGAAGTGTCTGGGTGCATCCATGGACAGTGACCAGGTCAATCCTCAAATCTCCGCGTCCACAATCATGGACCTCATATTCGATACCGTAAATCCATACAATCCATGCTACATGATAGAAACAACGTAGATGATCAATGAAATTCCGAAACATAGAACAAACAGACGTAGTACAAACGGCAAAAACATGACAGTTAATGCAGACCAAAAGACACAATTTAAACATCACAATTGAACCGAGGAATGGACAAAGATCTAAACTAAAATTACTAAAAAAATGCAAACAGAGATGGAGTGGGCCAAGCATCTTCACCACTTCCTCTTTGGTCATTTGCCCTTTCGGTCACCAAAGCGTCTCCAACCCTTCGTGTAGGCTTCGGCGGCGGAGGGATGGTGGGTCGTCGGATGAAGAGTCGTTGTAGCCGGCCGTCCTCCGGATGGTGTGGTTCTGCTACTTTGCCACCTTGGCGGCTTTCACTGCCACCGCTGCCTTCTCTGCCTCTTCACGCTCCTATTGCTCGATTCGTACCAAGCCGGAGTGTCTTGCCGTTCTTCCCAAGGAGTCGGCGGTCGCACCTCTATGCCATCATGAGCGAGTGGCAGAGAACATTGCAAGGAGCTTGTCCTCCGCATCAGGCTCCGGCAATCTGCGTTAGGGCGGGAGGAGGATGTGGCCACCTATGCCATCATTGCCCTCTCCTTAGGATGTTGCCTCTTGCGGCAGGTGGTGCATGCCGCCAAATCTAGCATCCTCGTCCGTGGCACCAGTGGTGTGGGCACGAGAACCCACCGATGATCATGTGGAGCAGCCCCCGGAGGGGGAGGAGGTGAGCGTCGAGCCAGTCGAGCTGAGTTGGCTGAGCTCGCGGAGCTGAGCACAGTGCGCGACGGGCTACTGCCAGTGTTCGCGCTGCGGCGCCTGGTGACAGGGCACGGAGCGAAACCCGAGTTGCCGCCCGTGTCGACCCGCAAGCACTTCAGCGCAATTTCAGAGAGCCAACTCCTCGTCATTGCCTGCGTCCACTTCGCGGACGAATTGTCCTAGTCGTCTTATTTGCTAGATCCGGCACCGCTACCACTACCAGTGCTCAACATTGGAACAGAATGGGGAGGGGAATCGATGAAGAGCGGAGCGGAGAGTGAGAGAGTGAAGCTAGGGTTTGGTATGGGTGGGGTTTTTAGCGGGGACGGAGTAGGGTCCATGCGGGTTAGGTGGGACGGGATGATACGGTGGATGTGTCCGGGCTGCCTCATATCCGCGACATATATGAGGAGTGGGTATGAGGGTGCCACTCAGCCCAATTGGGTCGGGAAAAGTGCCCGGTCACTTACCGGGTCGTCTTCCTGATCAGTAGAGGGAGTCTGACTATAGATGGTCTAATGTAACAAGAGAGACCACATGTGCCACAGTAAAATTAAACAAATAGTGATGTAAATGTGGTGAGCGGCGTGGCCTTTTTCAAGGCAAGGATACAATAGAACATCCAAAGTATTCCCTCCTTTGTGGTCTGGTCATGGGCATTGGCCTTGGTTTGTCCAAGGCGAGTCACCCTCAACGTGTCGGGTGTGCACTGATCTTCTCTATGTGGCCACCTTCTGACAATATCCATTCTTGTATTAGGTGGAGCAACTCCATCTTCCAATGCTGCGGAGCTTTTCGAGCTAGCCGGGGAGATTTGGGCCTTCTTGGGAGATGGAATTGGGTGGTTGTGTCGTGCCGATGTCCTTAGTTGTTTGGAGATGGCATACCATGTCTATGCCGGTTGTCTTTTCTCCTCCAGAGTTGGCATGTACCTAGTCCATGGTGCTTGGTCCACGAAAGAGGGCTTCAACGTCTTTAGCTCCATGTTTGTTGTCTTTCTTGCTTGAAGCATGTGAGCTTTGTTGGTTGCTTTCCCGCATCTTTATCTTAGCATGTTGTTCTTTTACTTTGTTGTCTGGTGTTGGTTATAATCCTGGCTGATTGGTGGCTTTGTTAATTTAAAGTCTCTTTTCTTTAAAAAATATACATTCTGAATCAATTAATGTCATACAGTAAGCACATGTAAGCGATGGGCGACAGCAAAATATCTTTACCGACATAAATGATGTGCGCTTTTTAATTATTCTGAACTGTCGGTCGGCGTCTAACATGTTATCATGCTGCACTCGTGAAAAACCAATTTAAACATGTGAAAGATAATGACTACCATAGTTGTTGGCATGAAAACACGCGACAATTATTCTCCTGCATAATGTTAAATTTAAACTTTCTGAAAGACCAATTTAAACATGTGAAATTTGAACTTTCCGAAAGACCAATTTAAATAAGTACTCTGCTGCATAAGTTGTGAAAGTGCATTTTAAACATGTGAAAGACCAATTTAAACATGTCAAATGCCCTTGAAAACGCGTGACAATTACTCTGCTGCATAATGTTAAATTTCTGACAATCTTTCTACTAACATGATAATCTTTTCTTTACAACATGCCAAATCTTTATACAATAACATGATAAATATATCTGGTTTAGCATGACAATTTCTCGAGCTTTCGTTGAGAATGGTTTTCTGAGAGAACACTCTCACATCACGGCGTCCACTCGGATGACCACGATGAGAAAAATATTACAACTTGCGTGAGATACAACTATATAAGTGAATAAATTATTTACACCTTTTGTGATGTTTTGTTGTTTATTCACAAAAAATGGTGGTGTTCTGTTGTTGAGAATCAAAGCCTTTTTCGATGGCTTCCGTGCGGTTGTATTATTATTTTCAGTTCTACTGCATCGCACACACACACAAGAAAGTCAACACCCAGAAAGTTCAAGGGAAGTCTGCATCCGCCATTGTTACTGTGCAGAGAGAGCGTGCGCCTTGGCCCTGGGTCGTTGTGGTTGGTCATGGAGGCAATGTCCGCATCGGGGGTCGTTAAGGAGGCCATCCGGAGTGTTGCGGCGGCCGTAGGCAGCCCGATGGTCAGGTTGTGGAGGAACTCCAAACCCGACCTCGAGGAGATGCGGAGAACCCTTGTCCTGCTGGAGGCCGGCTTGAGAGACGCCGAGCGGCGGTCCAGGGACGAGGAGGCGGTGCGTTTGTGGCTACAACAGGTCAAGGCCGTCGCTCGCGACATCTCGGCGCTCTCGAACAGCCGCCGCCGCCGTCGTGGAAGGTACACGGCATGCCGTCGTCAGAGACACGAGTCCTCTCGCCCTTTCCCCTTCTCATAGCTTAACCATGCCGATGAAGTACCAAATCTTCACAAAAAGAGGGTTGCGCCGGATCTAGAAGTACATATTTACTGCAGAATGAGTGGCTCTCTAGGATGAAGTGCAAACTGATAGAAATAAGACATTTGCAGGAAACCCTTCTTTAACTGTCTATTTCTTATAATTCACACGCTTATCCAACATGATTCTAGTACAAGAAAAACATGTTATTCCAAGTTACTAGCTGCTGCATGTTATTTCAAGTTACTAGCTATTCCAAATTTGTGCAACTTCAATCTCATGCTAGTAGTACTACCACCAAAGTACCAATTGCTACTACGCTACTTTACTATGTACACTGTTATTTCAAGTTATATATTTCTTCGAAGTTGAGAAGCCTGTGGGTCTGTGAACATGTCAGTGTCACTTATCATTGATTGTGGAAAATTAATTCAGTATTAAGCTAAATTCTTTCCATCCTCCCATCATATATGTTCTCTCTCAAGTTAAGTAAAACATTTTTACACCACATATGTGCTGACAGTGATAACTTGAATCTTCAACAGGGTTTTTGCAAAACTTAGTTTGGTTAAGAAGATAGAAAAGCTAAAGGAGAAACTGAAGGCAGTGGAAGAGAAACGCCATATATTTGGTTTCACCTTCCATAACAGCTCAACTATTGAGGATACATATGCTAAAAGGGAAACAATAGCATGTGTTGATGATGAATTTACAATTGTTGGTCGATCAAGAGAGAAAGAGGAGATAGTAAGGACTCTATTGCAGTCCGAAAGTAAAACGACTATTCTTCCCGTCCTTGGTCTTGGCGGAATGGGTAAGACCACTTTGGCAAAACTAGTCTTCAGTGATAGCAGAATGCAAGATTTTGAGAGGAGGGCATGGGTACATGTTTCCCAAAAGTTTAATATGCTAAGAATAGTAAAAGCTGTTATATCTCAATTTGAAGGGACTGCTGATGGCTTTGATGATCTGCAGTCTCTGTACAATCAACTAGAGAAAATTTCTAGTGGCAAGAAGTGCTTAATTGTGCTGGATGACTTGTGCGAGAGTGACATTGAACTGTTGCGCAAACTGAAATTAATGGCGAACTGTGGAAAAGAGAGGAGAATGGTTAGGATAATTGTAGCAACTCGTATTGAAGCAATTGCACATGAATTGTCTACAGTTAGTCCTTATAAATTGAGGCCTTTATCGAATGATGACTGTTGGAATGTGTTCGAACAAATTGCTTTTCAGTGGAAAAATGAAGGAGATCTGCATGTGCTAGAAGCTATTGGAAGAGACATTGCTATTAAGTGCAAAGGTTTACTCATGGCAGCTCATGCTGTTGGATCCATGCTTCATAATAAAAATGTTGACTTTTGGAAAGCTGCCAGAGATAGTAACACTTGGGATCAATGTTCTTCTCACATCGATGTCTTGCCGTCGTTGAGGTTGAGTTATGAGCATATGCCATCTTATTTGAAATCATGCTTTGCCTACTGTGCCATTTTCCAAAAAGGTTCCACCATAGACAAGGACAAACTAATTCAACAGTGGATGGCTCTTGACTTCGTTAAACCATCCCTACCAACCTTGTCTCCCAAAGCACAAGCAGAGGAATATCTAACAGAGCTTTTGGCAATATCTCTTCTTCAAAACTCAGTATCTTCCATGGTGATTTTCAAGCGTGTCTGGGTGTGTATGAAGGCATCCATGCTCGTGTGTGTACTTGACATACAATTTTGCACACTTTTACGTACTTTCAACCATTTATAATATCTAATAAGTCATAGCTCACTACAGATGAGTTTCCATTTCTGATAATGGGTGGTGGAGTTTGTACTATTTAATATTGTTTCATCCAGTAAAAACAAACTTGGTTCAACCTTCACCTGATATAAGAACTTGTTTATTGAAATATTACTAATTAGTATTTACTTACTCTTATGCACCTTTAATTTTTTAGGTTACTTATGAGCACGCCAAAGATTCACATGAACTGAGCATGCATGATTTGGTGCATGACTTGGCACAGTCAGTTGCTGGTGATGAAGCATTTTATCTGCATGCTATAAGCCAAAGTAGTTCACCCAATGACAATTGTCATCATTTAGTTGTGGTTAGCTATGATAAAAGGCTTTGCAGGTCATTGTCTGTAAAGGTTAGATCACTACATTTCAAAGATTGTGGTGGAAAACAACTTCCTGGCGATACATTCTCATTGACAAAAAACTTACGCATCTTGGATTTAACTGGATGGGCTCTGAGGAAGTTGACGGATCCAACTCGTCAATTAGCTCATTTGAGGTACCTTGATGCTTCACTATTGTGTGATAAAGATTTTCCTATGTGGATTACAAGCCTCTTGAAATTACATTATTTGAGCATACATGACTCTACCAAAATATCAGAGCTGCCGAAGTCAACCGGGAACATTAAAGATTTTGCACATCTGGATTTATCATGTTGTCGAAGCCTTGTGCACTTGCCGGAGTTTTTTCCAACCTTACAAGTCTCTTGCTATTGAACCTGGCAGATTGTTCCAGCCTTTCTGCATTTCCCAATACCATCTGTGATCTTTTGGATCTAGAGAACTTAAACCTCTCAGGTTGTAAACTGGGAGAACTACCTAAATTTCTGGGAAATCTTAAGAAGCTAAGGCTGCTGAACCTATCTAGGTGTTCCAGGCTTCGTGATTTACCTGATTCCCTCTGTAACCTTGTCTCCTTAGAAAAGCTAGACCTATCTTATTGTTCTGGTTTGCAAGAACTACCAAATTTCTTTGGTAACCTTCAAGAACTAAGCCTTTTGGATTTATCACACTGTTCCAATCTTTCTAGATTGCCTGATTCATTTGGTAATCCGAACAAATTACAGCATTTAAACTTAGAAGCTTTCATGCATTACATGCCCTTGCACCACAGGGAGCTACGCTACTACTTCGACATGATATTTCGAGTCCTATGTAACTTACTCAACCTGCAATACCTAAACTTCTCAGCATGCCCTGTTTCTGTTCTTCCTGTATCTCTTGCCAACCTCAGAATGCTTCACATGTTGAATATCTCGCGTTGCATTTCCCTAAGAAAATTGCCACAAAAAATTCTTGAATTGCCAAACCTTAAATCTTTAGTTGTGAAGAATTGTTTCCCACCTATGGAAAATCAAATCAAGCGATCCTCACTGGCCAATGGTTTGATGTCACTGCCAAAGTTTTTTGTGTATAACATGCCTGGTGGTGTGTCCGGCAATATCGTGCAGCTTGAGGGTGCAGATGCCGAAGAGCTTGAGATAAAATTTCTTGAAAATATGGTGAGTTTGGAAGAAGCTAAGAAAGTCAAGCTGGCATGTAAATAAAGGCTTTCCATGCTGTTTCTCTCTTGGACTGGCAATGTCGTCGGCCATCTTGTGGATGATGAGTCTTTGCTTGGGGAGCTCCTACCCCAACCAGCTTGGAACAGTTTATTCTCCAAGGTTACATGGGCATCACATTCCTAAGTTGGATGTGCTCTGCTACATATCTTGCAAACCTTTCCAGAATAGAGCTGCATAATTTGCAGGGCTGCACCCAGCTACCATCACTTGGTCAATTACCTAGTTTTCAAGAGTTGTCTCTACTGCATTGCCAAACATCAAGAAACTAGATAAGAATTTCTGTGGTGGTACTCATGCATTCACAGAGTTGACAAAATTTGTTATGCAGGACATGGATAATCTGGAAGTCTGGTATACGAGAGTATCAATAGAGGGTGAAGATAAACGGAAAGAAGTCATGTTCCCTAACCTTGAAAAGTTGCTGATACATGGATGCAACAAGTTGATGGTGAAACCATGCCCGCCTATAGCTGCGGAGTGGGTCATAGAGGTTAATGATATTCTAGTATCATCATGGGAGGATAAAGGACATGAGAAAATTCTGTCCAATTCAATAACTTGTTTGGAAATATCAGATTGCCATGTCAGGCCTAACGGTTGGAGGCTGCTCTATCATCTTCCCGCCCTTCACAAGTTAAAGCTCCGCATGTGCAATGAGTTAAGCAGCTTACCAGGAAGCATTGAAGTCCTTGCCTCCCTTCGGTCGCTACTTGTGCTTGCATGCCACAATTTGGCAGAATTGCGGGAATGGTTTGGCAATCTCACCGCACTCCAAGAATTGGAAATCAACTACTGTCCTAAGCTCAAGTCCTTGCATGAGAGCATGCATCACCTTATATCACTCCGATTGCTGCACTTGGGTCACTGCGACAACATCTCAGCACTGCCGGGGTGGTTCGACAATCTCATCTCTCTCCAAAGACTTGTGATCTCGGGATGCCAATTGGTCAAGTCTTTACCACGATGCATGCAACATCACAGCGCTCCGAGGGAGCTACAGATCAGGCATAACCCTGAACTGAAACGGTGGTGTGAGTATTTCCTGGACGAGAAATAAATAGTGTGAATCAGATGAAAAAAGCAATCCTTGCTTAATCTAAAGAAGGTAATGTGCTTCTCGAGTTTCCTGTCCAAATTATTCCCTTGTTTACCTATATATAAATGCTTCGTATAGTTGCATATCGGCTCTGTCTGTACCTATTATATGTTCTTATATGCTTACACGATTCCACTCGTAGGTTTGACAGTGTATTGCACAAATGTTGTGTTGATCAAATGTACCTGCTGATGTACCGGTCGTAGATCACATTGGCTCAACATCTAACATGCAGTAAGTAATGACTACAAACACTCCATGCATCTGCAGATAACTTTTGTCTCTCGCTCTGAATCTGATCTTCAGATTTTTGTTGTCCACCACAAAACAGTTTGATAAAGATACTATTGGATCTTGGAGGCCTTAGCTGTAGGCTGTAGGTGAGGATGAGATGCCAGATATGAAATTATGTAGGACGAGACATTTTTTTTCTTTTTTTCCCAAAAAGGGGGATTCCCCGGCCTCTGCATCGGAATGCTGCATATGACCATCTTTATAGATAAACAAATAGGTTCAACAGAGTCTTATAGTCTGAAACAAAGTAACGGCCAGCTCACAAAGAGCCACAACGCCAAAAACCAAAAGCCAAAAGGCCACAACCGGCTAGCATAACAACGATAGGCAAACTAATCGCCTATCCTATTACATGACCGCCATCCAAACCGGTTGAAGATATCCCGTGCTACCATCTCCCACCGGATAGATCAGTAACCAAACGCTCCCTGGCCTCCGTCGAAGTGAGTAACGACCACATACGGATCAGCGCAGTGGCTCGGAATATAACCTGCAAAAAATGAATATTTGTTGTTCTGTTAAAAGCCGAATCATTTCTGCAGTTCCAAATTGCCCACAACAAAGCACATACTCCTACACGAATGTGTCCAGCTGTTTCGGACTCTATCCCAACAAGCCACATTTCGAATAACATATTGGCAGAATTCGGAGGAGTAATGTTAAAGGCAATGTGCACCGTATGCCACAAAACTTTGACCAACGGGCAATCAAAGAAAAGGTGTTTGATGGTTTCATCCCGATCACAATAACAACACCTAGTAGATCCTGTCCAGTTGCGCTTTATCAAGTTATCCTTTGTTAATATGACTTGTTTATGTACAAACCACATAAACACTTTAATTTTTAAAGGAACTTTTACCTTCCAAACATATTGGGAACTAGGAATGGCGCTACAGTTGATGACATTGATATACATCGATTTAACAGTGAACTCTCCAGACCTATTGAGCTTCCAACACAACTGATCGGGCAGATGAGACAACTGAACCTCCATCAGTCTACTCACCAGATGAAGCCACGCTTCCCACCGGTTGCCAACTAGCATCCTCCTAAATTGAATATTAAGGGGGATGGACTGCATAATCGTTGCCAGAAGAGCATCACGTCGTTGAATAATACTATACAGGAACGGATACTGAAGCGCCAACGGCGTTTCACCAAGCCAAGTATCCTCCCAGAAGCGCGTGGTAGTGCCATTACCGACTATAAACTTTGTCCTATTAAAGAAGGCTAATTTGACTCTCATAAGACCCTTCCAAAAAGGCGATTCCATCAGTCTCACTGTCACCTGGGACAAAGTTTTGGACTGCAGATACTTACTACGGAGAATTTGTGCCCACGTGGCTTCAGTCTCAGCTGATAGCTTATACAGCCACTTACTGAGAAGACATTTGTTCTTAACTTCAAGATTCTCAATGCCAAGGCCCCCCTAGTCCTTTGGTCAACAGATGATGTCCCATTTGCCGAGTTTGTACTTTCTCTTTAGTTCATCACTCTGCCAGAAGAATCGGGATCGATAGAAGTCGAGCCTTTTCCTAACACCAACCGGGACTTCGAAGAAGGACAAGAGAAACATAGGCATACTCGTGAGCACCGAATTAATAAGAATCAACCGGCCTTCGTATGACATGAGTTTTCCCTTCCAACAACTCAGTTTCTTCTCAAATCGATCCTCGATACACTTTCATTCTCTATTTGTCAGCTTACGATGGTGAATGGGTATACCTAAGTACGCGAAAGGTAATGTCCCCAATTCGCATCCAAACAATTGCCTATAAGCCTCTTGTTCCTTATTGATTGTACCAAAACAGAACAACTCACTTTTATGAAAGTTAATCTTCAATCCGGTCAATTGTTCAAATAAGCATAACACCAGCATCATATTTCTCGCTTTTGCCAAGTCGTGCTCCATAAAGATGATCGTATCATCAACGTACTGCAGGATGGATACATCTCCATCAACTAGATGAGGCACCAAGCCACCCACCTGACCGGCCTCCTTTGCCCTACCTATCAAAATTGCCAACATATCAATCACAGTGTTGAACAAAATAGGAGACATTGGATCACCTTGTCTCAGGCCCTTGTGTGTCTGGAAATAATGACCTATGTCATCATTCACTTTAATTCCAACACTCCCTTTTTGCGTGAAAGATTCTACCTAGCGCCGCCAGGCTTCATCAAAACCCTTCATGCGTAAGGCCTGTTGAAGGAAAAGCCATTTGACTTTATCGTACGCTTTCTCGAAATCCATCTTGAAAACAACTCCATCTAGTTTTTTCGTGTGAATCTCGTGGAGCGTTTCATGAAGGACCACAACCCCTTCTAGGATGTTCTTGTCCGACATGAAAGCAGTTTGAGAATGTTGTACCACAGAATGCGCAATCTGCGCGAGCCTATTAGTCCCAACCTTGGTAAATTCTTTGAAACTAACATTAAGAAGACAGATGGGCCTGAATTGCTTGATTCTCACAGCCTCTGTTTTCTTAGGAAGTAGGGTTATCATTCCAAAATTAATTTGAAAAGGCCGAAGCTGTCCAGAGAATAAATCATGGAACAACGGCAACAAATCCCCCTTAATAATATGCCAACACTTCTTATAGAACTCTGCCGGAAAACCATCCGGACCGGGAGCCTTATTGTTTTTCATCTGCGATATGGCCTCAAACACCTCTTTCTTAGAAAAAGGAGCATCCAAGATATCATTCTCAACAGCAGTGATATACATGTAGGACGAGACATGTCTGATGAAGAAGGCTCGGCTAGGTATGTTTTATCTGTTTATTTGTTTTTGCTTTTTTAATATATAATGGAAGGATCACCATTCTTTGTTTGTTTATTTTCTTTCATGTAATCTCAGTTTCCTTTTTGTCTGTGAAAATGTAAATTACTGAATAACCGTAGTCAGTCATCTTCATCTTGTTTCTCAACACAAACACTGGACTGGAGATGAAACTACTCATGCTCGAATAAGTATAAGATCTACTGATCTTGTACTTTTTTATGTAAGAAAGCACAATCTACGTCATGCTAAAGTAAGCTTAGTTGGATGGGATACTATAGATCTTAGCCATCCATAATTCTCTCATCAGCGGCTCATGATTAAAATTGAATCCTTGTAGTTGGATGGGATAACCTCTTAGTTGCACACTTATATTATTATTAATTCAGAATCAACACCTACTGATCACATCCTAATTGCTAGCTTTTGGCTCGCGATTTAACCATGCTTAATGATGATTGATGGTTTGTGAGGGAAAACACCAAATTTAATGATGGGTACATTTAAATTTTAGATATAATTTTCTAACATATGTATTATGTTAGTTATATTTTATCTGCAATATACTCCCTTTGTCTCAAAATATAAGATGATAAAAGTCTTATATTTTGAGATAGAGGGAGTACATTGCAAGAAAGGTGCATTGCACATACATGGTTGCTGGTTGCTTTTACAAAAAAAAGCAACATACTGTAGGCATCTCTTACCTTGTTTATTTTTGCGGGGGACGTCTCTTATCTTGTTGCCTTATGCGGGGTATTTCCTACCACTCTTACCACAGGCTGAAGTTGTTAAAGTTAGAGGATTTTAAGGCATGGGTCCAGTAGTGAAAATTATATTTTATGAGTTATGACCAAATTGAAGCTATATAACGCTCTATTATTCTTAATGAAATGCAGGAACACCCCTGCCCTTTCGAGGTTCTAAAGAAAACAAGATGAAGCTTAGGTAGCAACAGCACAAAACTGGAGCTTCATAGGAAGAGCAAGGCATTTAGCGAGACACATCATCATAGAAATATGCATCTCATGATTAGCCAGATCAATTTACAAATGCAAGAAATGTGTTCTGCGGATGAAACAATCTAATTTCCAAAGGTATGTGTGCATGGTGGTGTGGATTCGCGAGTGCTGTTGTGCTCTACCTTGTAATCGCGAAAAAAATTAACCAACATAATTAGCGAAAATACAAAGGTGAACATGGTTCCACGTGCACCCACGTGAATAGTAAAGTCAGAAAAATATATTACGGTATATAAAATAATTCTGAAATTTTGGGGTACCAAAGCTTGGTTGGCTGGTCTACTCACACATGAATTTTCGTGAAGAAATGACACCCATGGTATTCTTAGCGATGAAAACAAAATCGAATCTTACTATTACTTCAAACGTGTTTTTTATAGATTTTGACCTTTTTGACTAGAATACTACGGATGTTATTTCTTCATGAAAATCCACATGTCAGTAGACCAGTCGACCAAGTTTGATATCGGCCCCAAAATTTCAGATTTTTTTTCTAGTAATGTTTTCCTGTTCTAGGGGGAACATCTCCATCTTCTAATGATGCGGCGCCATTCGAGCTAGGTGAGGAGGCATGGGCCTTCTTCAGAGATGGAATTGGATGGTTGTGTTGTGTTGGTGTCCTTAGTTGTTTGGAGATGGCATACCCTGTTTGTGCCGGTCATGCTTTCTCCTCCAGAGCTGGCATGTTCCTAGTCCCTGGACCCTGGTGCTTCATTTGTGGAAGAGGGCCTCAACGTCTTCAGCTTCATGTTCTTTGTGTATCTTTCTTGCTTGAAGCGTGCAAGGCTTTGTTAGCTGCTTTCTCGCACCTCTGTATCTTAGCGTGCTGTTCTTTCTCTATGTTGGTTTGGTATGGTTGTAACCCTGGCCGGTTGATGGCTTCGTTAATTTAAAGTCCCATTTCTCTAAAAATATACACTGTGAATTAATTGATGTCATACAGTAAGCACATCTCAGTGATGGTCGGCAGCAAAATATCTTTACTGGCATGAACAATGTGCGCTTTTCAATTATTCTCAAGTGCCGGTCAACATCCCGGCCAAATATCCATGCCCGGTAATGTTATCATGCTGATCAGGACCTGGCTGAGCTCGTCTTCCATCGCCGCCGCCATCGGTCACGCGTTGTGCCTAGCTGTTCCCATAGCAGCAGTACTGGAGGTGAAGTCCGCAAAAGCTACCACCAACCAGCGGCCAAGATCAAGCTGATCTCTCTATGGTCTGAATTCTGAAGAAAGTATCTCAAACTATAGTAGGTGCATGCATCAAATGTGAAAGGCTCCAAGCTAGCAAACGTTGTTGCCTATTTAATTAACCAGAAGCAGGCCAATATCACGGAACTGTAGTACTATCAAATATATGACTTCTGAAGATTTCCAAATTAAGAATCTAGAACATATAATATGCGACCATAGGCCAAGATTGGTGTTTCTTTTGGTTATAGATAGAAAACATGACCCTCTTTCTCGAAAACAAAATAACTGTAAACACATGATACAAGGCAAAACACTTGTTTAGCAAATTGGTCTGCGATAGCTAATGAAGCCATTCCTACAATTTGGCAGCAAAACACACAACTGTGAGTTTTCGGTGGTTGTTTTAATCTATTTGGTCAGTTAAACAATTCAATCTTCAAAATGTTATCTTGAGCTTATCTTTCTTAATTTTCAATGCAAAAAGTTTATAGCCGGGCAAATTGAAGAGTCACTTTCTATCATTGAGACGAATTGGTCTTTGCGGCATACTCCTGAGTCGTGATGTTGCATTATGGAGATGTTTGCAACTATGTTGAAACCAGCCGTCCCAAAATTCTTGTCTTAATTTTTTCTAGATACGGATGTATCTAACACTAAAATGTAACTAGATACATTTGTATTTAGACAAATCTAAGACAAGAATTTTGGGACAAAGGGAGTATCTTTTTTGCGCCAATTATGGTAGTCATTATCGCTCAACACCAAGTTCATATAGATTTTTTTGCATGATCAGACGATAGTGCTTCTACATGCGAGGAGCACTTAGCGTGTCTAATTGCTTGCTTGCAGCAGAATACATTTCATGAATATAGCTTCCTTTCTCTATAAATAGAGCCCTACACAAACATTCTCTCACACATCACGAAGGCAAAACCTAGCTAAGACCAAAATCTCCAATAGTAATCCGCTAGAAAACAAATGCCAGCATCCATGGCTAAGTCACAGGCATTGGCTGTAGCACTGCTGCTTGTCCTGGTGGTGTCCCTCACCGCAATAGAGGGTGTTCATGGCATCTGTGGCATGTCGAATGACGAATTCAAGCTTTGCCAGCCTGCGGCAGCAATGGAAAACCCAACAGAGAGTCCGTCAGCTGAGTGTTGTGCCGCGCTCGGGAAGGCCAACCTGTCGTGTATTTGCCGCTACAAAGGCATTGCCGGCATATGGCTGAGGATGTACCACATCGACGCGGACCGTGCTATGGCGCTACCCGGCAAATGCAGCCTCACCGTGCCCAGCAACTGCTCGTGATGATCGGATGCACTATCCATAAATGTATAGGTGTCGGTCGGTCTGTCTAGATATGCATCAACATTAATACGGCTAAATAAGTGGAGGAGCACTTGAAAGGTCTTATTGTTGTTGTGTGATTTGAACGCATGTCTGTCTCATTAATCTATTGTTGGACGATAGTATGTATGTATACTGGATGTGTAAGGAGGGCAAAAGTGCGTTAGATGTCCCATGATTTAATATTTTAAGTTGTGAGTTTGTTATTGCTCAAAAAATTGTGTCTTTTCAATGAGCACGTAAAAGTCTACCATAGTTTTTTCCCAATCGCTCTGCTAGGTAATTTGAATATTTTCATCAGCTATCAGGGCGACCTGTACACATCCTTATAGTGTACTGGATTATTGGTAGGTATCCACAACAACATATGGCCAACTGCACTGATATATACGGTTGACTGTACATGACGATGGTCACTACATTGATCAAAACGATTTTAGTTCCTAATTTCAGTTCCTTTTCAAGTTCGAAATTTTACTAGTCGGCCTCTTGTTGATTTTAGTTCGTAAGTTTGGTCCCCTTGCCATAGAATTCGTTCTAGCCTATTTCGCAACCTAATACATGTTTTGTGGTTTTGTAAAAAAAATCTCTGACCTGCACACCACATGTTACTTCACTAGATATTTATCATTTTTGTCACCCTCGCCAGCAAGTGGGTTCATGTGTAACAGTGTTAATGGTCTCGTGTTCAAATGAAAATAAATTAAATGCGACAAAGATGGCTTTCAATCAAAGAAAATCTTGGCGTGAAATTTTTGGGAGTCATATTCCTCCTCCCCCTCCTCTCCCCTCGCCGCTGCCAGGGCGTGCCAACAGGCGTGAAGCCCGCCTGGCGTGGGGGGGAGGGGGGCTCTCTCCTTGCAAGGCAGGATTGCCGTGGGGCGATCTACCTTGGCCGGAACGTGGCGTGGTGCGGGGCGCGGCGACGTTGGGCTGCCACAGTGGCGAGCGTGGAGGGTTGCATGGGGTGGGCTGCGTGTTGGTGAGGGCCGCGGTGGTCGTCGGCCGACTTGCCGGATCTGGATGACATAGGGGTGGCGGCACCTATGCTGGGCAGAGTCGGGCGGGATCCCCATGGGGCAGGCAGCCGTGGTGCGCACGATCTTGCTAGTTGCTCGTCAGCTTGGTCCTGTGGCCTGCGCTCGACCTAGATCGGCGCCGAGGCAGGTTGGGGAGGCATCCCTGAGGTGCTGGTGATGTGGCGTTGGTGGCTTCGTATGGCCTAGTGTCGGGCACGGCTACTTACGACGGTGGTGTCGAACGTCCCTTCTTGGCATGGAGGCGGGGCTTAGCGGTGGTGGTCATCTCCTCCGTCGGAGATGGTCCGCCTGAAGGCTATTTTTTAAAAAATAATACATTTTTTTATTAATTTGCACAAATATTAGGTCTGATATATAATTTTCGAAAATAATACACCGTCGGTCGGCTGCTGGCCGACTGGGCCTAGTCAGCCCACAGCAGGCTGACTGAGACCCTATCGGCTTCCTGCTGGCCGATTGGCCTGTCGGCCAGCTGTGGGTCGGCTGACTCCAGTCAGCCATCTATAGGCCGATAGGCGCTAATTGGCCAGCCATGGGTCGACTGGTGCATGCCACCATTTTTGCCCCCCACGATCCCCGCTTATGTCACGGGCCGCCACTTCCCGCCAAATTTTTCCGCTTTGCTCGTTCCCGCCATATTTTTCCGCTTTGCTTGTTCTCGCCATATTTCCCCGCTTTGCTCGTTCCCGCCATATTTTCCTGCTTTGCTCGTTCCCGCTTTGTAATTCCCACCATATTTTCCCGCTCTCTAGTTCCCGCCAGTATCTCTCGCCATATGTTCCCGCTACCGAGTTCCCGCCTTTCTTTGTGTTCTCAACCTATAAAACACCCTCGACACTAATGTTGGTAAGCATTGTAGCGTAGTCTCGTAGTCTCGCCAAGATGTCTGGATATCCTTTTGATCGTAGTTTTCACACTGGTATGTCTGAATGTCTTTTGCGTTTAGCCGCTGATTTCAGGGTTGACAACATATTAGTTCTGTGGGAAGAACTCATCAGTAGTGACACCCGACTGAATGAGCTGGCTCACGCATTAAGTAGGTGTGGGTGGCCTTCCAGGACCTTTGAGGAGATTCGGAAAGAACTTCTGAGGTTGCATGTAAGATACCTAAAGTGTGGAAGGTACCTAAACATTGGAGCATAACATACTTATTTATGGAGTGCCGACGGTGAGGATGAAGATGATATCTTCATGCCGCCGCTTCTGAGTTCTGCATCGTCGAAGGGCAAGAGTTCTTCATCGTCGAAGGGCAAGATTTCTTCATCGTCGAAGGGCAAGAGTTCTTCATCGTCGAAGTGCAAGAGCTCTGCACCGATGGAGGATGACGGTGATGACTTCATGTAGTTTTTATGCGGTATGTTGTAAGTTAAGTCGTACGTACCGTTTAATTTAGATGTAGTTCTATCTAGTTGTTTGTACTGTCTTGTTTTACGAGCATTATGTTTTATCTAAATATGATGTTGTAGTTCGGATAACAGAGTACTAAAATAGACTAGGCATATGTCTCATACATAAGTACATAATCATTTGTCTCATACATAGAATATACATAAGTCTCATACAAAAATAGATGGTAATGTCTCTACTGATAGATAGAAGCGTCAGTGACGACGTCTGTCTTGGCGGGGAGGCGGATCTACAGGCGGCAGCCATCCCAACCTGTTGGGTGCCCTAATGTTACGAGGAGGAATCCCAGACTCTCCCTGGTCATATTGTGTATCCTGTGCGGGGCCTGGTGGAGGAGTCGAAAACATGTTCATCCACTGGGTGTGCTGCGACATCTGAGCCTGTATGTTCTCCTCGGGATGTGGATCACTCCCCCATGTATCATGTGATGCCGACATAGACGCCTGATATCCGTAGGCTCCTGCACAATGGAACGTTAAGTCATGAAGAATGAGGTATTGAAAACAATAAATATGAAGACACATACCTGTTGTGGAGCATCCAAGAAGTATCATAGCTCGAGTACGTATCCGACGGAGTAGGATCAGGTATCGCCTCTGGGTGAGAGTTCTCAACGATGCGTAACCGTGTTCCGGTCATGTAGCTCCGCAAATAGAGATTGAATTCATTGAGATCAAAATTGTGATTCTCGCGCCATAGATGTGTGTTTGTTGTCTCCCATTTTATAACATATGGCTCTAGTCTGGCTAGCCAGTCAGCAGCTATCCTGGTCATGCCCTTCCTTGTCGTCCTAAAATTGTTGTGTGTTCAACAATTACCTAATGCTTCGAATGGAGTACTATGAAAGATAATGCAACATTGAAAAACTGGTTAATACATGTGAATGTGTGCTGGCATCGGGTTCTCTGTAGGAGGAGGCAGCTCCAACTGCAGAAGACCAAATTGCCTCATAATCCTATTTTGTGCCATCTCCTCGATGAAGACATCGAAGATGATCTTCGATTTCGTCATTCAGTAATCTCGGTCCCTTGTGCATAGCACAGACATACCACCAGGGTATCTCGCATGTATGGCTGCTTCCGTGTAGCTGCCAGATGACCCCATTGTACGCATCGAACTGCTTGTCCCATGCCGTTTATGCCTTCCTGGTCTGATCACTAGCAAATCATCTCTACAGAAAACAAAAGTTAGTAGCCACTAGCATTGAATTAGCTCTTGTGCATAAAAAAGTTGCATTAAACTAATAACACGATACATACCTCGCGACGTGTCCAACATAGACCGAAAGTAGGCATGTCGATGCCGTCAGCATCAAACATGGCGTCTATAGGCTGATGAACGCATACATCTGGTCGCCCTATAAAGAACCTCTCCCACGACCACAGCTGTAGGAATAGAGGGCATCCAAGAAGGGCCGGCTTTTTCGATGTAAGCTGGCAACCGTTGCACATACCTCGGTATGTAGCCGCTAAGACCGCTGAACCCCAACTCCTCTGTCTGATTTGATCCGTCGTCTGAGCGCTCTCTATCCCTAGTGCCATAGGGATGTAGAGCACGCTAATAGTGGTGACATGGTTCTCTGTGAACATCACCTTGCCGAAAAGCCACATTAAGTAGGCATCAAAGCTTCGAGTGATCTGTTCCGCACTCAACGGTGCCCGGAACTTCTGGATCTGCATTAAACAAAGAGAAAGTTTTAGTAAGCCACATGTATTTTCTGTAAACCATATGCACGATAACTAGAAGATAATAGGTATGGGAACTAACCTGGAAATTGAGCAACCAATTATACTTAGGTCCGTGATGCTCGCATACCAGATCCGGAGCACTCGGAAAAACACCATGAAAACGTTGTGTAAGACCTAGCTCCCAACCAACCGGTGTGTCCAACGGTCCTATGGCATGACCTGCCAACGGTAGTCCGAGAAAAAGTCACACATCCTCTAGAGTAGGAGCCATCTCTCCCCATCGGAAGTGAAACGTATGGGTCTCTGGCCTCCAACGGTCCACTAAGTAGCTCAACAAAGTGGAGTCGATGGTGAGGCATTTCTCACCCGGGATAGACTCAACCAGACGCGCGAAAGGTAAAAGACCGACCCATTTCAACCTTCATCAGAGAACATTTCAGTTAGTTTCTCCCATTATTATGCATGTCAGTGTGCAAATTATTAAATCACGTACCGCTGAACCCATCCTGGGTGTGTCATCCAGTTCTCCTTAGGAGTGCGAGTGACCAGAGGCTCAAGCTTGTGCCCATACCATATCGCAGCACGATGACCCCTATCAATGTCCCCATTCAGCAACCACATTCCCGACATTCTTGCACATAAAAAATTCAGAATATAGTGCCACACTTAATACAAATTCAAAATATAGTGCCACACTTAATACAAATTCAGAACATAGTGCCACACTTAATACAAATTCAAAATGTAGTACCACACTTAATACAAATTCAGAACATAGTGCCACACTTAATACAAATTGGGAACATAGTGTTACACTTAATACAAATTCAGAACATACTACTACTAGCTTAGCTTCTTCGTCTCCCTCTTACTCCTCTACTTCCTCTACCTCCTCTTCGTCCCCTGTTGCCTCGTCCACGCCCAGTACCACTGGCAGTGACGAAAGTGGGACAATTAGTGTCCCTATGGCCAAATTCATTGCATAGAATGCATTACCTAATTGGACCTCCTGCTTCAGATTCATCCATATCATTCTGGATGCACTAACACTGTCGTCTGCCTCTACTTGTACGCATATGCTCTGGGTTTTGAATGTAACGCCTTTCAGCGGGGTTGACGTTGTTGAAGTTATCCATTGATCAAAAACCCATCAGCTCACCTGTCCAGGTATTCAGGACATATTCTTTTAGAAAAAATGGAGACACAAAGAATATTGCGTCCATTCCAAGCTGCCCGCAAGCAGCAAGTATATGTGAGCAAGGTAGGTGAAGCAATTTCGGTTTGTTGCATGTGCACTCACACGTTGGCCAGGCTTCATTGCCAATTTTCACCTGATGCGTCTTCAACTCATTTGCACATCCGAATTTGTTGTTGGCTAAGCGGACCTCAAACCTTCTTTCTTGATTACCGATGGCGACTACAATGTGTGACCTAGCTTTTTTGCATCTTGTTGTCCATGTACTTCGTGACTCTTTCATAGTAACGTGTAATCGGGTTGTTCAAGATACGTTGCTCTCCTTTTTGACGTCTATCTCTGAAATACTTCACGGTGCCATAGAAAATACCCTCAACAATGGCTGTAAGTGGCAATGCCCGGTTTCCTCTGAGGACAAAGTTGTATGTTTCCGCGAGGTTCGTTGTCATGACACCATACCTTGCTCCATGTGTGTCATGTAGCAAAGACCACCTCTCCAGAGGCTCATGCTCTATCCATTGCTGGAAGGTTTTAATCGACCTCCCGTGCCTTCTCCTAGTACAAGGTGGGTCAAAGCCTGGCAGGTCACATAGCCCAACATGCTCCTCCTCCACGGCCGATGTTCCTGTTACCAATTGTGCAGCTACTTCTTTGACATGTGCCCTCACCGCTGCATCTCTTGCAGCTTTCCTGTCCCTAACATGTCTCTGCATGCACACATTAAGTCTGTCACGTATCAAATTGCACTTCCATAACTGGTTCTGCTTGCAGAGTTTTTTTGAACAGGTTCATCAAGTTCTTATTTCTAAACTATGAGAAGAAATTAGCCCCCATATGGCGCATGCACCAACGGCTTTGCAAGTCCTGCCATGGAGTTTGTTCCTTAGGGCTTGGGTTGGCCAGTGTCCTTATCGCACTCAGTATACCTGCGTGCCTGTCATGAAGGATGCACACATTGGGCTTCTCCTTCACAACTGATATTTTCAACTTCCTGAAGAACCATGTCCAACTTTCAATGTTCTCACTCTCCACAAAAGCAAATGCGAGTGGGACAACTTGATTTTGGCCGTCTTGACCAATGGCTGTTAGGATCTGACCCTTGTACTTGCCAATGAGAAAAGTACCATCAACACATATCATAGGCCGGCAATGCCTGAAAGCTTCGATGCATACACCGAAAGAGAAGAAGAGACGATGCAACACCCTCACAATTGGGAACTCTGGCATGAACAGGTCCTGGATATCGATATAGGTGCCTGGATTCCGCTGCTGTAGGGTGTAGAGGAGCTGGATAACAGAGTCATATGCATAAAAATAAGAACCAAATCTCTTCTCAAGCGCCACATGCTTAGCCCTCCATGCCTTGCCATAAGAAATTCTGTACTTGAGCCTGGCGAAGACTTTTGTCTGGACTGCCTTCACTTCCATAGCTTTGCCTTGCACTATCTCATCGTAAAACAACCGAGCAATAAGCGTCGATGAAAGGTTGGCATGATCTTGAGGGATGTAGGGAATAAGACAAGTGTGATTAACAAGTCACTAATCACCCAACTTGTGCCATACTTAGGGAGAAAGCCGTGCACCCTGGTAGGACAATCTGCGTTCTTGCATACCATTGTTAGGTATTTCTGACTTGACACCTGAGCAGTGAAAACCCTTTGCGTGGACATTGCCCAGTTTGTTTTTGCATCCTTCGGAGCTTGCTTGTTGGGATACATAACACCCGTCGCAATATTGTTCTGGTGATATTGCCAGGCAGAATCATGTCCATCATTCACGACCAATGCAGATGAGAAGTCATGATTCCACAATGCAGGATTCGGGACCTCCTCTGCATTTTCTTCTTCATCCGACTCATCAGAATCATCGGCATGACCCTTGTCAACATCGGTGTCTTCTTCTTCCATCTGGTCCTGCATGTGCCCATCTACCTCGTCAGCGTCCACCTCGCCATTGTAATCATCATCGATATTTCCTCCTTCTACCTGACTACTCTGCCCTGGTTCATAACCATAAGCATTTCCTCCTTCTACCTGACTGCTCTGTCCTTGTTCGTAACCATCATCTCCAGCATTTGACATAGATAACTGCCTCCCTACACTGCTATGACAAGGATCGTAGCCACCCTCGCCTTCATGTGCAGTGACCTCCTTCACGACGGGAAGCACTAAAGCAACAGGATTGCATCCCCTCCGTTCACAACCTTGTAACCACTGCACCCAATCGGAGTCTTGCTCTATTGGCCTCAAATAAAAGTAAATTATTGAACTTGACCGTGTCCACCATGCATGAACACCGATGGTGTGTGTTTCAGTATCAAGACCTAAACTTGCCGCAATCCATTCTTTCAATTGACTGATAGACCATGTTTGAGGTGTGCTCCTTGGCACCTCTATGTGAGTAAATTCACTCAGATCAGCTCCCATCTCAGTTGTTTGGACAGTACCAGGATCGTAGTAAAATATGAACTTCACTACATCAGACATCTCGACTCACCTATTTTTTTCAACAACGAAATACAAGTATTAAGCAACAACTTAAAATATCCACACTAACAAATATTAGCTATGTCTATATATTAGCTAGCTATATATTACAGAATATTAACGTAGCAACTAATACAATTCACACACCTACGAGTATATTACGAATATTTGCGAGAGCAATTACAAATGTTGACAGATTTTAATATTTGACTGGACTACCTATATTACGGATTTTACCGGAGCTACTCCAAATAGTGACACTCCTAAATATTTGACATCCACATATAGTATGGAATATTACCGGAGCAACTACACATTTTTACACAACTAATTAGTTGACATCTAAATATATTTACGTATACTACCGCGACAAATAACAATAACCGCACACCTAATTTATTTCACATCGAAACATATTAACAAATACTACTGGAGCACCTATGAAAAAAAATGTTTGTTGAAATATACCCTTGAAGCGTGCGTGCGAACGAAGAAGGACGAACGGCGGCCACCAAACTGCCGGACCTTCACCTCCACCACACTGCTCCAACTTCACCACCACCACCTCCACCTCCACCGTCGCAACAACCTCCACCAATGAGCTGAAAAAAAAACTCCACCAAAATGCTCACCACAACCACCACGAGCTACCCCATCAGTATATCGAGGCCTCTTTTGGCTGCCCTAACTAAGTTGAATCCATTCACGGTGCCAAATCCGCAAAAAACTGGCTCATTTAGGTGTAGAAATAGGAGGCATTTTCGTGTACAGAGAAGAGAAGGAAAGAAAAGAATCTTGCGTGGGAAGAAAAGGAGGAAAGGAGCCGGAGGGAGCCGGGCCAGCTGCGTGATGTGGGGTCGCACCATGTCGGCGAGCAGCAGGCCGATCGATCCGCGGCAGGCCGATAGGGGTGCCCCGTGACCATCCCGCGCCGACAGCTCCCTCTCCCCCCTCGCGACGTGGCCTTTCCAATGCGTGGCCGACACTTGGCAGGCGGGCCAGCTGTCGGCCTGCTACTGGCGAACTACTCCCACTCGGCCTGCTGTGGGCTGACTAGGCCTAGTCGGCCAACAGCGGGCCGATGGTGTATTATTTTTGAAAATTATTTTTTGGGTGTAATATTTGTGCAAATTAATAAAAGATGTATTATTAAAAAATAGCAGCCTAAGGCTAGGTGGTCGGATCTCGAGATCCGTCATCTGGTCCTAGTTGCGAGTTGGGGATACATAGTTGTCGGTGAAAATCGAGCCGATTGTGGGTGATGGCGGTGTTCTGCGTCATTACCTTGATGAAGGCATTATCGTGTAACTATTGTCAACCCACTCGTGCTGCTATGGGGGAAACCCTAGGATCTGGTATTCCAGATCGGACGATGGCAGCACTGCGATGTAGTTTCTCTCCTGGGAGCATCATTTGTGGGGCAGCGTCGGAAGACAGAAAGGAGGTGGAGCGGCTTCTTCTTGCACGGAGCTTCGGAGGAGATGTCAAGTCATTCCTGGCCAATAGGTGCTACATTGTGTCATGCCTGTTCGGCAGGTGCTACGCATGACAAATCTTCTAGAGACTTCAAGTTGTGTAAGCTGGTGGTACTTGGCGGCACGGTGCTGCGGTGTACTTGCGGCGATCGCGACGTGCTCAGTGGTTTGTGCGCAGAGAGGTGGTGTTGTCGGGCACCGTGGTGGCGTCGACGGATGGCCGGACTATCAAGGATGATGCGGAACTCTTTCCTGAAGATGGGTCAGCGGTTCGATGATGATGGCGGCTTCTAAAACATGTGCATGTGGTGTACGCCTTAGGTTTGCTACACCGGCTATAGGTCCCGGTATGTTATGTGGATGGGTCAGCGACAACATCGATTTTAGATATGGAGAGTGAGAGCACTCCATATTATCGAGTTTGAATATGTGAGTGGTGGCTTCAGATGACTTGATGTATGTTTTTATCAGACCTTTGTTGAATAATTAATAAAGATGGTTGTACGCATCGATTGATGCAAAGGCCAGGGGTTTTAACCTCCTTTTCCAAAAAATGTTCCTGACACTCATATTTGAAATACCAGTGTGCTAATTAATTTGTTACATTCTTGATTTGATGGGCATGGACCCCCTCATAGATGATGGATATTAGCTTCAAGAGATCACCACGTTAAGATACACATCTAAAATTAGATTGCGCTGCCATCACCTTATGTACCACTGCCTGTCCACCACCTCACAAGGTCTCCGATGTCCAAAAAACTTTATTGTCACGTTAAGATCCTGCCGTGGCGCATGTTCCCTACGTCTGCCCTAGTTAGGTTCTGCAGTCTTCTCTCGGTTGAAAGATGCAACCAGTGGCGGAGGTAGAGGGTGGACAGGGTGGGCCACGGCCCACCCTGAGATTGGAAATATGGGCTTTACACCATAGAGAAAAAGCTAAAAAGTAAAATAAAAAATTATATGTGCAATTGCACTGTTGGCCCACCCTGGCCCAGTGGGCTAGGTCCGCCACTGATGCAGCGACCATTACAATAAGTCCATAGTATTTAGAGAAACTTTAATCAGAAATGTTCATTTTCATGCAACACAATAGTTAATGATGCCTTCCAAGTCTAATGTAGAGAAGACACTGGACTAAGTGTCCTCCATGACTGTTCATCTCTCTTGTAGCACCTCTGAATGTTTCAACTGCCCTTTTTATGGACTTAAATAGATTGATATATGGAGTGTGGATGTACTAGTTGATCTCATGCTGCTATTCAGCACCTGGAGTCCAATTCAATGTGGAACTTACCACATCATGGCCGCGTATATATCCGTTCCATTGAAATTGTAGATGTTATACGTAAACTATTCAGTTCACCTTCCAAATTTCTACACTGGAGTAGGAGGTAGATGGCACATCCATTGGATATCATTGAGTCTAACTTTAATTGACGAAAAGTTGGGATCAAATCATTCGATGATGTCCGAGTCTCTCCACAAAGTACACAACTAATTGCCACAACTCATCATAAATGACACTGCATATATACTAAACCGCGGGGTTCACTAGTTTAACCCGTGAGTAAACGTTCGTGTTTTTGGGTAGCTTGGTCGACATCTCACAGTATTTTTCTGCTACTACCAACATTTATTGTGTGTGTGTGGATTGTATGCAATTTTTTATAATTTTTTGGGTGCTTATCAATATTCACACAAATTCATTTATAGGGATGTGTTTTGGCCTATATAGACTCCTAAATGTTAGTTATAAGAAAAAAAATTGAGGTATACTCAGGGGGAACATTTTGGTTTGAACATTTTGGTTTGTTGGAAGACAACAAATTTTATTGCGAAACTCATACATATATAAATTGCTTAAGAACGACTTGCTTCGATGAGAGGGAATAAATTATGCCAATTTCCAAATTATTTGGAAGTAGGAGAACATATTATGCCGCACCTATATTTTGAGAAATGGAAAATATAAATCCCAAGCTCACACTCTCAAGTGGCATATGTCCATCTGCCACATAGGTTAGTTCTGAACTTCTGATTCTCCCGACTGTGTCAAGGAAACATTTGAGTATGTTTTTCAAGGAGAAAGACCACCCAGTTTTCCATTTCATTGAAACGTAACCGAAAAGAACTACTAAACACACACTTGGTAGGTACAACTCATGTTTTCACATGCAATGGTCACACATGACAGTTTGGCGCACAACCACCCTCTCCAAGTAAGCCACAACCATTCCAACATGCTTTTTTGCAACGCCTCTAGATGGATTCCAATACCAGTGATAGTGTAACAAAATCCTCGACATCCAGATGTGTCATTCAAAAGTCAAAACAGCAAAATAAAAGTGGAAAAGCTCAGAATTGCAACAAGAGCTCCCGATGCCTTCCAAGCCCACCGCAGCAAAGGCATTGGATTGCTCTCCATGAACTGTCCATCTCTCAGCTTAAGCATTTCTGAATCCTTCATCTATCTTTGATGGACCAATATAGATATGAAATATCGAGTGAGGATGTCCTACCAATCACATGCAATTATTAAGCACATGTATCAAATTTAATGTGGAACTTACCACACCATAACATGCATGTCTATATCCGTTCGATGTAACGCATAAATGTTCTATTCGGTTCCTTAGTTCAGCTCTCAAATTTCAACACAAAGTAGGATTTGTATAGAAAATGTCTTTGGATATTACTATATTTTTAGTAAAACTAAAATTGGCATCATGAACCCAGTTAGTAGAACTAGCTTACTATTATCAACTAAATATAAGTTCTTAAAAGGTTAACCTTCACAAAATTTAGGTATATGAAGACATCAGAGAAAAACCACAAGTTTTATTTTGTCATTAAACATTGAACTTCTATTACGGAACTCACATATGAAAAGTTTTTAACAGTCTGTTTGGATGATTAAAACAAGATACATGACCTTCCAAAATCTTTTGGAGTAGTAAAGCATATTATACGGCTAAATTCACTCCCCCTAATAAATATAACTACATTAGATCCAATTTACACTTTGAACAATATCTCCCCTGAAGTTATATCCATCGATCTCACACATAGTGGTGAGGCGGAAGGCGATACTTCATTTACATTCTCGATGAGAAAGAAATTCCCATCTCCTATTACATCAAAATGAAACCATCAATCCATTAAACGGTACACAGTTTGAGTTCAGTACAAATTGGCCAATCCAATGACCGAGAACTCATGAGCAGAATTGAAGCTACGCTTATTGAAGATCTAGCCTTGGTGCATGTTTCCTATATGTGCTAGAATTAGTTTACGTGGTATTGTCATGGGTGAAAGATGCAACCGTCATTACAAAATGTCCATAATGCTTAAAATAACATTCATTAGAAATCTCAAAATTCAAAATAGCAAAATAAATGCCAAAATGTCCTTGCTGCACCATAAGAGCTACTGATGTCTTCCAAAGCCTACCGAAGCAAAGGGACTCGGGAGCCCTCCATGAACTATTCATCTCTCAGCTTGCATCTATTTTGAATGATTCACCTGCTCTTTTATGGACTGAAGATGTACTATTCGATCACATGCATAGTCCAATTCCATGTGAAACTTACCACATGGAATTAGACTATGCATGTTCTAGTCATCTATGCAGCTCAACTTCCAAATTTCCACACTGAAGTAGGGAGGTAAATGGAAGATGTCTTTGAATATAACTCTGACTTCAACTATTAAGTGAGAGAAAGCTCGGATCAAATCAGTCGAAGAATTCTGAGCCTCTTTGAAAATTAAAAAAATTGCCACCACTCATGTACAAACGACACTGCATATAGGTTCACTAGTTCAAACCAGGAGCTAACGGTAGTGCTTTTGTGTAGCTTGGGATTCGACCCACAAAGACTTTGTTACACATTGTGTGCATGCGATTAAGCATGTGCAATTTAGACACCCGTATAACAAATTGTCACATTTTTCTTTTTTTTCTTGACCAGAGTTCACCAATTTTTATGAATAACACCAAATGCAACCTTTTAGACCCAAGCTACATTAACTCTAAAAATATGCATTATTATTTGGATAAAGAGAGCACAAATTTTCTTTAGCTCCACCTCAAGTTTGCACTTCTGCCGATCTAAGGTTTGGCATCAAGTTCAGATAACTAGGCATCACCATTAGTGTTAATTGGTCTTAAAAGAGTGGGCATTCTTGGAGCGAGTTTAGAACCAAATGAATCACTGAGATGGGCATTTGAAAGTATGCAGCATATTCGTCCCCACCTTATGTACAAATGGCCATTCATTAGGTCACTGAAGTTCCAAATTCTATGAAGTATGAAAAAACAGAGCAACGCCAAATGCCTTGTGCGCGTGCATGCCTTGATTAAAATCGTATGCCTTTACATTTGTACCAACCAATGTCCACAATATTTCATTGCTAATTAAATATTTCTTTAGCAGATTAATTAGCCGATAATGATAGATGTAGAGTTTCTTACAGGAGTGAAACAAAACTAAAGAAAAAGATTAAAGAATAACGTTTGACAAAATGATTAATGCAAAATGTTAAAGAAAAGAATTGATACAACAATTTGATTACTTAATCAATTAGTAGTATCCCTAGAGTCCACTCCTTCCCCATACTACTAGTGAAAGAGAAAATGTAAAGACTACCATTAAAGCAGCCCAAGCGAGACTTACTATATCCATCTAAATTATGTCTCCTATTTCTATGAAAGGATTATTCTACTATTGATCAATAATCATAGTGGAATGGACGGGTTACGACAAGAAAGGGACCACACGTAATGGTTTATGAACGACATTGAACTTTTATTCGAGATATACAAAAATTACTCAACGACCAGTCTGGATGATTTAAGAAACATAGAAATTGCAGAATTATTTGGAGTAAGAAAACATATCGTGCAATGTCATCCATTCATGCACTCTTGCCAATCTTATCTCAGTGGGACATGTTTGTATGCCTTACATTTCAGTTTGGATTGATCTGACAGAGACATTGAGTGGGCACCAGCATATGCAAACTCTGCTGGAAGATATGTTCAACATGGCGCTGCATGCGTTGGTTACAACCCATCTACAATTCTAAGACAACTTTTATGGTTTTTTTTCAAGAAAATGTATAAATCTTTAGTCTTGATGCATTAATAGAAAAAAGAGTCTGTAGAAGCCCTAAGAAGGACAAAACACGGGGATTACAACAAGATGCCTCTAATTGCTACACACCGTCACTGTGAGAAGAAGAGTAGCCTGAACCCTCGCACCCGCCATCGCCCAATGTCTAGCTTCCATTTTGAGTGTATCAAACAGGAGTGGATGAGTTGAGAATTATTGAAGATAATTGTGCTGCTATGCTTCAGGATGCACCATTCCACCATTCCACAACCAAATATCAAAGCAGCCACCTGGTCGGATAAACAACCCCTCTACCAACACAGAGCGGCATACAACGCCGCTCACAATACAACAAGCGACCCAGGCGAGGGTTCGCACCCAAAGGACGGCGCAACAAGATCCATCTATGGACCAGGCAAGCGCCCCCCAGCATACAATGCAACACAACAAATATCCGAACAACGCGGTGCACCCAGCTACAGGGGTGCCGCACACCCTCTATGTTTCACCGACGAGGTGCTGGACCATGAACTTCCAGAGGGATTCAAACCCGTAAACATAGAGGCATACGATGGAACAACAGACCTCGGGGTTTGGATTGAGGACTATATCCTTCATATCCATATGGCTCGAGGAGATGATCTCCACGTCATCAAATACTTACCCCTCAAGCTCAAAGGGCCAGCTCATCACTGGCTCAAAGGCCTCCCCGAAAGCTCCATTGAAAGTTGGGAAGAGCTCGAAGACGCTTTTCGGGCAAATTTTCAAGGGACTTATGTACGACCTCCGGATGCGGATGATCTGAGTCATATAACTCAGCAGCCCGGAGAGTCAGCCCGAAAACTTTGGAACATGTTTCTCACTAAAAAGAACCAGATTGTCGACTGTCCGGACGCCGAAGCCTTGGCAGCTTTCAAGCATAGCGTCCATGACGAATGGCTCGCCAGACACCTCAGCCAAAAAAAGCCGAGAACGATGGCCGCATTAACAAACCTCATGACCCGCTTTTGCGCGGGTGAGGACAGCTGGCTAGCCAGATGCAGCACCAGCGACCCTAGTACATCTGAAGTTAGAGATGGAAACGGGAAATTACGGTGCAACAGCAATAGCAAACGCCGGAATAAAGAAGATAGCACAAAGGGCACGGCAGTAAATGCCGGATTCAAAAGCTCCCGGCCAGGACAAAAGCCGCCCACTAAAGGCACCAGGGATGACCCGTTCAGCCTCAACAAAATTCTGGACCAGGTATGTCAGATACATAGTACCCCTAGCAAGCCCGCTAATCATACCCACAGAGAATGTTGGGTCTTTAAGCAGTCCGGCAAACTCAACGCTGTACACAAGGGGGAGGATACACCAAGCGAAGACGAGGATGAGCCTTCCAAGCAAGACACTGGGGAACAAAAGAAATTCCCACCAGAAGTCAAAACAGTAAACGTACTACACATGATCAAGGGAAAAAACAATGCGGCACCCCTAGGAAAATATATCCAAGTGCCTGTCACCGCGAAGTCCTGCCAATGGTCGTCTCAACCGATCATCTTCGACCATCGCGATTACTCAGCAAGTATCTGACACGCAGGATGGGATGCCCTGGTATTAGACCCAGTAATTGGCGGATATCACTTCACACGAGTCTTGATGGACGGCGGCAGCAGCCTAAACCTAATATACCAGGATACAATCCGCGGGATGGGGTTAGACCCAACACAAAATTCACCATAGCAATACTACCTTTAAAGGAGTAATGCCAGGCCCAGGGGCTCGTTGTACGGGCTCCCTCCTACTACAAGTTATATTCGGCTCCCCCGATAACTTTCGTAGCGAGCATTTAACTTTCCACATCGCTCCGTTTCGAAGTGGCTATCAAGCACTTCTCGGGCGCAAAGCTTTCGCTCGCTTTAATGCAATACCACACTATGCCTCCCTCACACTCAAGATGCCCGGCCCACGCGACATCATTTCAGTGCACGGAAATATCAAGCGATCTCTGCGCGCCGAAGAGAGTGAGGCTGCCTTGGCAGCCACACAATAAAGGCGCCCGGACTAGCCAAAACGCCCCATAGGTTGTCAAGACCTCAGACACAACTAATCGAGTCCAGCACCGCTACTTACACCGAATAAATGGTCACACCCCTAGTCATCAATACAAGGGGCTCAACGCGCGCAGACATGTGGCCATTCCTCATCATCTTGAATTATGCATAGTTTCTTTAACTATCTTTTTGCACGACAACCTTTTTCACCTAAATTCCTCTCTTTTGCAGACGATCATCATGCCACACCCGTCCAGGATACGGCACAACGGAGACACAGGCGCAGACGTGCAGCAGGGACCCGCTCCAAAGGATTCTTTTTAGATTAAGACTTTGCGTAAACCTTTTTTACTGTCTCTTGTTGATACATATCCACCGTTGAGAAGGATGCTGACGTATTGGCATGTGGCCACGCCAGACCAATGCACATACCTGGACATAAGGGGCTTCTTACAAAGGCCATTATTTAGGCCCGGTTTATACCACAAAGACTGAATACCTTAGGGAGTGTTCGGCGTCGCGAGTTTGGCCCTATATGCATCAGCTCAGAATCATTGTATTTGGTCAAATGTTGGGTTTGCCCGGCTCCTGTGTTTTGGTGCCTTACGTTCCGTTTTACCGGCTAAGGTAGCACCAGGAGAACTACTGCGATTGTGCCCTGGTTCATCCAGACGAGCACCTTAGTAGAGAAAGCCGAAAACTGACTGTCATGATCTAGCGCGAGACTGGTCAACCACTCGATGACTCATGGGAATGTTATAATTCCCCCGCCTTAACGAAGGGCCGCTTTCCGGCCAGGCATATATGCACCCCGGGATCGGAAGAGTGCGGAGCCACCAGGGGCTATCTAGTAGCCCCACTGTCAAACTCCTATGGCTAAGTGAAAGTGTTAAAGCATTATAGTCTGGTTGCCTCGCTCGCTCCGCTATCACCTCCTTAATAGGACAAAGACGTTGGGTTAAGTGTGAATGTGTGTTTCTGCGAACACCTCCGCATTATATGCATGGGGGTTGAAGCCGACGACTGCAATCTTTCAGGTTATACACATGTATACGTAAACGGCCACCCAGGAGGCATTATAATACTTTCAGGCAAAAGTATAAAAGTAGCCTTATGAAAATTTATAAAAGCATTTCTCTTACAATGAGATTACATGTCACTCAAACATAATATTTTTTAAGCACTGGGTCTCTATCAAACGAGCACCCTCAAGAACTTCCTTAAAGTAGTGCTCAGCAGCCCTTCGACCTATGGCCGAATCCTGCGCTGCAACGGTGGTAGCATCCATCTCTGCCCAGTATGCTTTAGCACGGGCAAAGGCCATTCGTACGCCTTCTATGCACGCCGACCTCTTCATTGCATTTATGCGCGGCACCACGTCAAGGAACTGCTGCACCAAGCTGAAATAGCTACTCGGTTTTGACCTTTTCGGCCATAGCTGATCCACAACAGACCTCATGGAGAGTCCGGACAACCTATTTAGTTCGACCCATTCGGCTAATTGGTCCATCAATGAAAGCGGACGCTCAGGAGAAAGGAATTGTTTCCAAAACAGCTGGTCTACTTCACAGTCCGTCTGACTCTGGAAGTACTTGGCCGCATCGGCAGCGCTCGCCGCCAAATCCATATACACATCTTCCGAACTCCACAGCCGATCCAGAGGGGCATACCGTAGATCTCCGAACTTCCTCTGTAGCATAAAGGATTTCTCGGCTACAATATCCCCGGCTTCCCGCAGCTCCTCCTTCTTTGCCCTCAGTGCAGAGCGGAGGTCTTTTCCCGTTGCAGCAGCCTTCTCAATGTCCGATACCTTCTCCTGGTTTTCCTTTTCAAGAACCCGGCAACGGTCGGTGGCGGCTTTTAATTCTATGGCCATCTTGGCCATCTTATCTCGGCTCTCGCCATGTGCGTCCTTCTCGGCTTGCAACTCTTCGGCCGCCTTCAAAGCAGCCGCATTACCCAACCTCGCTTGTTCCTTGGCTCAGGCAAGTTCTGCCCGCAAGGCTTCAACAGTGGCAGCCCCATCTGCAGTCACAACACATTAACAATACTGGCATCAAGCTGCTCTTCCTATGTGGCGTTTACCAGATAATGACACTTACCTTGGGCCTCGTCAAGCCTTTTGTTAACAAGCTCGATGTCGGCGTCTGCCGCATCCAACTGCCGTTCTAAATGGGCAAACTCGCGAGCCTGGCTAGCCACCGGAGCTTCCATTACCTGCACATGAAGTCAGTATGGTTATTACCTGGGAATATGATCCTCTGTTCGTCGTCGTTTCCGACGACGACCAGAGTCTCAGGGGCTACTATCTACACAGGGCACACCTAGTATGTGCAGGACTATCACACATTATTTTACGTACCTCAAAGCCTATCAGTAGACTCATAAAAGCTTTATGCAACCCGCTTTCGGCGGACGAGATTCTCTCCATCACCGTATTCATCAGCACACGGTGTTCATCTGAGATGGCCGCTCGCCCCACCAACTCCCTCAGAACATCCGACCGCACACTAGACGGTGCCGGACTCGTTTGTCTGCTCTCTTTGGGAGCCGGACAGTGGGAACTTCGGGGGTCGACGGGATTATCTTCTGGCCTCACCGGACTCGGAGAGGCCCTTCGCGACGACACTTCAGGGTCGCCCGCTTCCGGAGCGGAGGAGTCCGAAGGAGGTGTTTCTCTCTCCATCATCTCTGGAATAAGATCCCCCCAAGACGAGCTCATTTGAGAGGGGCTAAGGCCTGAACTGCAAAGATACATGCAGTGGTTATCTTCTCAGAAGAAAAGACAACATATCTGTACTATTAAGGTATTTTGGGTCGCTTACAACTCGTGGGAGAATTGATCCCCCCGCGGACTTTGTGCGGAAACCGCACCCCCCGGAGTAGGACCCTCTGTGGGAGACTTCTTCTCCCGTTTGGAACCTTCAACTTCCGAATCCCCAGACGCAATCCTTTTCCTCTTCTGGTCGTCTTCCTTCATGGAGACGCTCGCTCCCTCGGCTAGAGCGGCCAGCGTTTGGGGCCCGCGACCGCCCGCATTTTCCTTCGAGGGCTCCGGGCAAGGTGCGGTCTGGAGCATCTTTTCCAATATCGGGTTTTCCAAACCCTCAGGGAGAGGGGCCGAGCACCGAATCAACTTCTCCTTCGTTAGCCAGTCCTGGTCAAAAAGTGAACTCTCAGAAATAACTTCGCATCAAAGGAGAGGTAGTACGCTCGATCGGAAGATGGCTTACCTGTTCGGCGGCACGGTTGCTACTCAGGCACATGTCCTCGGTAATTTCCGGACACTCCACTTGAGGTCCGAAGAACAACTTTTACATCTCTTCGTGCGTCAGGCCGAGGAAATTTTGAATGGCGCGCGGTCCCTCGGGATTGAACTCCCACAAGCGAAGAGGCCGGCGTTTGCAAGGCTGGACTAGACGAACCAGCATAACTTGTGTTACCGCGACCAAACTGAAATCTCCATTAAAGAGATCTTGAATCCGGCTTTGCAGTATAGGCACGTCCTTGGCCGGACCCCAGCTCAATCCTCTGCTAATCCATGACATCAGCTGTGGAGGAGGGCCCGGGCGGAAAACAGGGTGGCCGCCCACTTGGCACTTCTAGGAGCCGTGATGTAGAACCACTCCTGTTGCCACAATTCAGACACCTCTGGAATGGAACCTTTGGGCATACAGCTCCCATCATCTTGCGTATTGAGGCACCTCCACACGCCACACATTGCCCCTCGATCATCTTCGGCTTTACTTCAAAAGTCTTGAGCCATAGGCCAAAGTGAGGGGTAACCCGGAGGAAGGCCTCGCACACAACAATGAACGTCGTGATATGAAGAAAGGAGTCCGAAGCTAGATCATGGAAATCTAGCCCGTAGTAAAACTTCAAGCCCCTGACAAAAGGATCCAATGCAAGGCCTAGACCTCGGAGGAAGTGGGAGACGAACACGACACTCTCGTTGGGTTCGGGGGAGGGGACGGCCTGCCCCGGGGAGGCAGCCGATGCAGAATCTCGGCGGTCAGATATCTGGCCTCCCTCAACTTTTTGACGTCTTCTTCCGTGACGGAAGAAGGCACCCATCGGCCTTGAAGGCTAGATCCGGACATGACTGAAGGTTCGGAGCACCTGGCCTGAACTTTGAGCGTTTGAGCTTGAGGTGGGGGAAGGATTCGATTGAGCACGGGAGGGAAAAATAAAAGGCCTCGCCCCTTTATAAAGAGGGTGGATATCGAGCGTCCTCTCCGTGTCCGTTTGGACTTGCCTATGATCTAGGAGTCCTAGAAGCGGTTGGGTTACCCACGCCCGTATTGATGGGAATCCCGGAATAAGGGGGCATGATATCTGCTTTGACAAGACGTGCCAAGGAAACCGCCTCGCATGACGCGCTGAGGTGGGATAATTAAGCGACTCGAATAAAGGCTTGGTCGTGGTGCGTCGCACCACAGAATACGTCAGTGGATTAAGATTTGTGTAAATGTTATTCTCTCTATGGCAATATGTGGAAAACTTATTTTGCAGAACCGGACACTATCTTTGTGTTTAAGATCTTCTATGAAGTACTTGGAGGAGGAACCCGCCTTGCAATGTCGAAGACAGTTTGCGCGCCGGACTCATCATCATTGAAGCCTGGTTCAGGGGCTACTGAGGGAGTCCTGGATTAGGGGGTGTCTGGATAGCCGAACTATACCTTCAGCCAGACTCCTGGACTATGAAGATACAAGATTGAAGACTTCGTCCTGTGTCCGGAAGGGACTTTCCTTGGCGTGGAAGGCAAGCTTGGAGATACGGATGTTCAGATCTCCTACCATTGTAACCGACTCTATGTAACCCTAACCCTCTCCGGTGTCTATATAAACTGGGGGGTTTTAGTCCGTAGGACGACATACACATCAACAATCATACCATAGGCTAGCTTCTAGGGTTTAGCCTCTCTGATCTCGTGGTAGATCTACTCTTGTACTACCCATATCAGAAATATTAATCAAGTAGGACGTAGGGTTTTACCTCCATCGAGAGGGCCCGAACCTGGGTAAAACTTCATGTCCCTTGCCTCCTGTTACCATCCGGCCTAGACGCACAGTTCGGGACCCCCTACCCGAGATCCGCCGGTTTTGACACCGACAACCATCATTATTGTCGAGGGTCTGCCCTTCCAAATTGAGGCGCAAGCAGAGTGGCAATTTCATTGCCACCAGACTATGCACCATGCCAACCAGTGGTGGAGCTAGCGTATAGGCACGGTGGGCCGTGGGCCACCCAGAATTTGGAGAATTTTCTTTTTAATATGTACTAATTTAACCCAAAGGATTAGGTTGAGTTTATTTTTTAAGGCGTGCACACCCTCCATTTCTTTCCTGGCTCCGCCACTGATGCCAACAAGTGGTCATGACATCGACCGGATCCGTGAGAACATCTCTTGCAATGTGAGACTACGAGAGTACAAGATTCTGCACTAGGAGAGCTCCCCATGCCTTCCAAGCCTATCATAGTAAATCCACTAGAGTGCCCCCATGAAGATTTCATCTCTTAGATTGTGGCACTTCTAAATCCTTTTCTGCTCTTTTAAGAACCAACATTTTTCTTGCTCTTTTATGAACCAAGATAGATCGAGATATCGAATGGTGATGTTGTACTAGTTGATATCGTGCAATTATTTGGCTTGTACCATCTATTTCATCGCCGAATTTACCACCACATGTATATGCACGTCTCCATATTAAAGTCAATTGAAGGTATAAATATTTGAGGAATTATTCAGTTTAGTTCCGATGTTCCAAGTTTGGAGACGAAAGTAGGATGGATGATGGCATTGATGGCCACTGACTTTGCGTATTAGTGAAGCTGGTCATCGGGAGCGTGAAATTGGATCAAACTGAATCTCTTCATGAATTAAGTAACTAATTGCCGTAACATTTGTACATATGCAGAAATTCAATTCGGCTCCTGGGCCCAAAAATAATTTTGAAATGCCAAAAAAATCAATACATTTTTTATGTGTTGTTAGTCATCCAAATGCTACCTGCAAATTTTGAGGCAAAAGGTTAAGCATTTTAGTCAGCATAAAACATAAAATAAAAATGAACACAAAATGTTACCCTCAAATGTCACCTCAAATTTGTTTTTTTTTCACCAGTGAAACATCGTTGCTCTGTTTCAGATGAAAATTATCAAGCACGCTTGCGATACTAACAAGAACATCCAAAAAATTCAGATTTTTTAAAAAATGATTAATATTTTTGTGTGTTACTGTTCACCCGGGATCATGTGCTCCCGGGAGCCAAAACGCCTCTCCCGTACATATGCATTACATTGTTAACAAATCTCTAGGTTCACTAGTTCAAACTTGGAGTAGTATTCTTCAATGTTTGGGGCACCTTGGAAGCTCCAGCGAGAATTTTACTGAGTATTGATATGCGATCTAAATCGATTTTAGTGCGAAAATTCAACCCCCTCGTGAAATTTAGCATCCTGGATGTTTCCCTGTTGACCATGAGGTGGTCGTCGTCGGGTAACATAGCAAGCATTCTCCAAGATCCAAAGTATTAGACAGACTCAGGAATGAGTTTGAATGATTAGGGAGAATCAAGTACAAGCTAGCTAGAAGATCAGTTGTTACTGTTGCTGAAGAGAGCGTGTTTTCCTGGAGCCTCCTCACAATTACGAACACTACTAAGCAATGTTCTCCATTATATATCTCGAGGGCAGTGCATGCACCGAGACTGTGAAAAAATGCACCATGACAGCAACCTTAAGTTCCACAGGTTTAGATGGCTTTCACTATGGAACACGCAGACGAAGCTGCAGGATTTGACGTGGTTGGTTACCTTGACTCCATGGCAGTTTCAACTATAATATATTAAGTGTCGGCTGAACTTTTCAATGCGAAATGGTAAGCTAAGATCTTACAATCTTTTAGACAAGTTGTATCACATGGGATCCTGATACCTCCTGATCCTATCACGACAAAGCTATACTAGGATAACTTTCATGGACTACTCATCTCTTACCTAGCAATGTTGGCGTTGAGAGTGGATTTATGGTTTCCTGTGTATCATAGTATGTGGTGATGTGCCACTCTATTGGGGATATTACTACTGGGCGTAGACCGGCCTATCTGGGCTCGGTTAACTTCGTCAGTAGTTAAGTATGTTAAAGCCCAAGAAGACAGAGGAAGGCTCAAGGCCCATGGTCGGTTCAAGGCCTGTAGCCGTAAACCGGCGTTAGTAGTTAACTTGTATTGTAAGTTAGGAATAAATAGAGACCAAACCGGACACATCTATGAGCCGGTATTGGGACTCCGTAAGCCGATGGGAGTCACCCGTGTATATAAGGGGACAACCCGGCGGCGGTTCAAGGACAACAGACAACAACTCGAGACATAGGCGAAGCTTGTTTGCTCCCTAGTCATCGAAACCCCATCAATTCCATCACAACTAGACATAGGCTTTTACCTTCATTGAAGGGGTCGAACTAGTATAAACTCTCTTGTGTCCTTGTGTCCGCTTTAACCCCTTCAAGCTAACCCGTCGCGATGGCTCCACGACTAAGTCCTTTCTCTAGGACATCTGCCGTGACAAAACCACGACAGTTGACGCCCACAGTGGGGCTATCGCACGATGGTTTCCGGTTCTTGGAGGGCCGCTTTGAAGGACTCGAGGGCTACGTTGTAGGCCGGATGACTAAGAGTCGTCCCGGCAAGCTCTACATCGACGACGCGGGCTGGGGCCTCGAGGCCGGCTCAATTGAGTACGGGTACCGGGTCCCCTTTGGTAGCATTCACATTTTCATTGGCAAGATCGGTGAACCGGGCCCTGAGCCGGACATCTGCACCGACCTCGTCGAGACGGCTCAGCGTGCGCGATCCGCCCGGGTTAAACCGGCTATGAAGCGTGCCTTCGTGGGAGTCATCCATAGAGGAAGTTATGAGGATGGATCGGAATCTCGCGGAGATTCCGTCGTTTGTTCCGATGACGAGTCATCGACCGGAGAAACCGAATCTCTTTATCAGCTACAAGACGGCCGGATTGGGGGCTGTTCCGATGGCGACAGTATTCCGGACCCCTCTGATCTGCCCAACCGGGTTGGAATATTCATGACTGGCATACAAGCAGCGCTTCATTCTTCGACCGCTGTGGCAACGACCTCCGGTTCAGCAGCGGCAACGGCTGCCGGGGCAAGAGGCCCTGTGCGCCCGCCGGCTCAGGTTCTATCAGAACTATTTGATGCGTTGGCTGTGCTTATGGCGGAGGTTAATCCGCCGGATCAGGACGTTCACAATGCGGAGATTGCAAAGGTAAAGGAACAGATCACCCAGGCCAAGGCGGATCTGGCGGCTGAGGACACCAGGATGGCCGCAGAGCGGGCCGCTTTAGACGCACAGGCCTACAGGCTTATGTTGGACCAGAGCGCGTCGAATGAAGTCATGAGGAGGAAGCACTGATCCCGCTTACCTCCGGTTTTCGAGGCCAGAGACCTTTTCAACACTCCAGGACCAAGAGCCGGCAATCCGCTGGAGGGAAACCGAGCAGAAGCCCCTGGGACCGGTGCACTGTGTCACACCCCAGCTAGTTCATGCATTAGAGTGTTGCATCATGTTTATTCTTTCATCAGAAACCTGAAATGGGGATGACAGAACCCCCAGCCCCTCTGAAACCAACTAGGGTTTACTAAAAACTTTTTCAATGAACCTGAAATGCCCTTCTAAAATGCCCATCATTTTTGTCTTGGTTCAGAACCTCTGCCAGAAGTGATGCACATTTTCCTAGGCCATCTCAGGGTTTTTGAATTAAATCATAAATATTTGAATTTGGGCATTTAAAATTATATAAAATAATTAAATGCTCAAATATCTCCAAACTAAAATGTTTCATGTTAGAAATAATCCAACTATGGACCAGGAGTAGTTTGGTGATTTTAGGAGTTGCCTAGGTATTTTTATTAATTCAACAAAGTTGCAGAAGTATTAAAAAACAGAAAACAGAAAAAAAATAGAAAAACTTACCTGGCGCCAGCACCCGGCCCACCTGCCGGCCCAGCCCAGCGCCGCTCTAGCGAGCTGCTTGTCGGCCAGGCAGGCAGGCAGGTGCCCGACGGCGACCGCAGCGCGCGCCACGCAGCTGGCTGCCGCCCTGCTCCACCTCCTCGCCTCGGGGTTGGATGGATGAGCTCCACGCAGCGCCATGAACCCGCAGGACACCTCCATTCTCCCCCAACCCCTCTCTCTCGCGCTCACCCGCCATGGCCGACGCCATCGCCGCCACCCCCTCGCCGTAGCCACGCCCTCCGTCAACCCCACGCCGTGCCGCCGTGTCCAGGAGCTCCGCTACCCTCCTCTTCTTCGAGCAAGCCGAGCCCCGAGCGTTCGCAAGGCCCGAGCCCACCGCATCGACCTCGACCGAACCGCCGTCGCCGGAGATCCCCTTCAACGCCGTCGTCGCTCCGGTCCGTCCCTGGCCACACCAAGGGCTTCGTCGAACTCCCCGTGAGCTTAGCCATCTTCCCCTCCCTTCTTTCTTGCTCCCGAGCCGTGTAGCGACCTCCCGGAGCTCAACCGCACCCACCGCCGCGGAGCTCGTCGCCGACGTGCTCCCAGTCATCCTCCGGCCACTCCACGGTGTCCATCATGTTCACCGCGTCACGTAGCACCTAACTAGCTACTCCCCGCACCTCACCGGCCCCTCTTGCGTCAAGTTCGACTTCGGCCGAACTCCGGTGGCCGCCAAAGTCGTCGCCGGCGCCAACTCCGGCCACCCCGACCCCAACGGACTCCACCAAGAGCTGCGGTTCGTCCTCAGCTCCTCTCCGGTGGCCTCCGCGGCTCGTTTGGTTGCCGGAACGGCAAAAACCACTTCCGCCGCCGCGTCGGGCTCGCCGGCGGCTAAACGCCGGTGCAGCCGACCCGGGTTTGACCACGGGTGGGCCCTGGTTGACTCTCCTGAGTCAATGATAGGTGGGGCCCAGCCCTGTTAACTAATTAGGATTAGTTTAAATTAATTTTAGTTTAATTAATCACACTGACACGCGGGACCCACTGTCAGGTTTGACCCGGACGTGTCCCGTTGACCTGCTGATGTCACACTGACGTCAGGCTGACGTAGAAATTGATTTTCTGGATTTAATCTAATATAGGAAATTCCAGAATATAGTTTAAACTTCAAAAATTCATAACTTTTAACCTGTAACTCCAAATCAAACAAATTATATATGAAAAATGATCAGAAAAATTCAATCTATCCATCTGTACTATTTTCATGCATGATTAAACAAGTTAACTTGATGTTTAATGCAGAACAAGGAAAAACACTTTAAAGGGCCATGAATGAGTTTGAAATTTGAATCTTTGATTCAAATTGGTTCAAACCCTTCTGGTCTTAGTTGCATTAGCCCAACACACTCATATTGCCATGTTTCATGCATGCATCATATTGTTGCACATTGTTTGGTGATAGTTGTGTATCGGTGTTCTTTGCGGCAGGTTCTGCCTCTGAGGAGTACCGTGATTACCCTAACGAAGAACCGTATCAGTGCATCGAACCATCAGGCAAGCAACCAACCGTTTGATCATATCGATACAATCCCATGTTCTCGCTCCTGCTCTCTTTTACTGCATTAAGACAACGCGTTCAAACTGCTGTGTGCTACGGTAGTTGAACCCGCTTCCTCTGCATGACCTGTCATTGCCACAGTAACTAGATGAAACCCACTAGCTTGTGTAGGAGTTGTTTGAGCCATATGTATGTGTTGTTCCTACCTTGCTATGCCTGCTATGCTTAGAGTCGTGTCAGGTCTGGTTCATCTGGGTGATGGGCTAGAGTGAAATGATTATGTCGGTAATGAGAGTGGTGTGGTGAACACGATTTGGTAAAGGTATCGATGAGAGGCCATGTAGGAGTACATGGTGGGTTGTTTCATTGAAGCCGACCTTAAGCACTGAGATCTGTATGTGTGATTTAAGATACAGCTACTACCATGCATTGGGCCCTGAAATATGACCCCGCTCGACTTCTTATCCACCCTAGTTCTCTGTCCAGGAGTTGCAAGTAGTTTCTGGTGTTTGTAGCCTACTGGAGGCCGTGGATAGCGCTGACCATAGGGGTGGGCTGTGATGCGGTAGGTACATGGCACGGTGTACCGAATACCCGTTAGGTATCTCGGGAACCCTGTTCACATCGTTTGGGGCTGTGAGCGAAACCTCGGCCGGGTCTCCTCATAGATGGAACCCGAATAGGCGATAAACCTGGACTAGAGACTTAGGTGTTTAGGTAGGTCGTGGTCTACACCCACGTTGGCTTTCGCTTGAAGTATGCCGAGCACATGTCGTGTGCAGACGCTAAGTGGTGGAAACATGTATGAAGAAGTACACCCCTGCAGGGTTAACATGATCTATTCGAATAGCCGCGTCCGCGGTAAAGGACTACTTGGTTGCCTATACAGTTCATAGACAAGTAAATGTAAACTACTAAAAGCCTCAAGATAAGTGTGAGTGCCGAGGATGGCTCTTCCGTAGGAAGACGGAGGTGGATCCTCGGTAGTGTATTGAAGTGGTGAGTAGTGGACTCGTGTGCGCAAAACCATTTCAAGTTGGAGTCTCGTAGGATAGCCTAGCCAAGAGTCAAAGCTGGCTTGCTGCAACAACTCCACCTACCCTTCTTGATAATGTGCATGTATGTAGGATCTGATGTAAGTCTTGCTGAGTACCTTTGTACTCATGTTGCTATAATTTACATTTTTACAGAAGACGCTGCAACCCCTTCTGATGGGTTCTTCGTAGACGTTGACATCAATGAGTAGGCTAAGGCCCAGGTGGTGATCCTGAGCTTGTGAAGGACCACGTAGTATAGCTAGGCTTTCCAAGCCTCTTTTATTTTACTAGTTGTCTGTACTCAGACAAGTTACTTCCGCTGCTGGTTTGTATGACTGTATGACTTGAATGCTGGGTCGTGTGACCCGTACCTATGTGTATGTTATGTATGGCTCTCTGAGCCTTAAATAAAGTACTTGTGTCTTAGAGTCATGTTGTGATGCCTTGTTGTATTTGCACATATCGAGCATATTGTGTGTATGATTGAAATGCTTGGTATGTGTGGGATCTGACTATCTAGTTGTTTATCTTTAGTAGCCTCTCTTATCGGGAAATGTCTCCTAATGTCTCCACTGAGCCATGGTAGCTTGCTACTGCTCTGGAACACTTAGGCTGGCCGGCATGTGTCCTTCTTCGTTCCTGTGTCTGTCCCTTCGGGGAAATGTCACGCATTGAGTACCGGAGTCTTGTTAGCCCGCTACAGCCCGGTTTACCGGAGTCCTGCTAGCCCAGTGCTACAGCCCGGACCCACTTGCTGATGACCGACACGTTCGTTGCTGGGTCATGGATGCCTGTCCCTGTAAGTTTGTGCCACTTTGGGTTTACGACTAGCCATGTCAGCCCGGGCACCTTATCATATGGGTACTAGCGACACTATCATATACGTGTGCCAAAAGGCGCAAACGGTCCCGGGCAAAGGTAAGGCGACACCCGTGGGAATACCGTGCGTGAGGCCGCAAAGTGATATGAGGTGTTACATGCTAGACCTATGTGGCATCCAGTCGGGGTCCTGACACACCGGTTCAGCCTCGTCAGATGGACCCGCCTCGTCAAAACACCGCTATACCTCAGGATGCTTTAATACCTCTGGGTCACTACTCCAACCCAATGGACAATCTTGTTGCCACTGCTGCACGGCTGGAGGCCATTCCAATTGAAGGTGACTCACTGCAGGCAGTAGAGACGCGACGGGTCAAGGAATTTCTGAGGACAGCTTTGGCCCAACAGGAAGCGTACTCGTACAACCGCGACCGGATCCACTCGACCCCCCGTCCAAGCCGGAGCTATAGCAGACATATGGATGAACCAGCAGAGTCGAGTAATGAACAACGTGGAGCACCCCGTGGCAACAACCCGACGGGTGGTGCTGATGACGCTTAGGAAGTGGTGAACCGGGCCCGAGCGCGCAGGGAGGCCGAGTTAGCCGCACAACATCAGGCTCGGTAGCTCACACCGGTTCGTCCAACCACCTTGACTGAACCTGGTGTTACTTCTAGTTCTTTGGGGGTGCCTTGCCTTATCCCTGCTTTACGCAACGTGCGCCTGCCCAAGGATTTCAAAGGCCCGCGCAAGGTATCAAATTACACGGCGAATCAACCTCCAGAGACATGGGTGGAGAGCTATGAGATGGCCATGGAGATGCTTGATGTGGATGACGCGGCATGTGTGAAATACTTCACCATGATGCTTGAAGGAATGGCCCGTACTTGGTTAAAAAGCTTGTCGGCTAATTCTATCAGTTCATGGGCCCAATTATGAGCCCGGTTTATCAGCAATTTCAAGGATACCTGTAAACAGCCTATGTCGATAGTGGACTTAGCTGCATGCGTCCAGGAGGAAGGAGAATCAACGACTCATTGGGTGCATCGGGTTTCACAAGTGTTGCACTCATCAGACCGCATCAACGCTGACACCACAGTATTAACCCTAGAAGGCAACTGCCAGTTTGGGCCCTTGAAGCTGAAGTTGGGACAGATGAAGCGTCATTGCACTGACATGGGGACCCTCATGGCCGCTTTGGTGAAATATGCTGATTCTGATAGTACCAAGGATCCCGAATCTGATAATGACAAGATAGGGAAGGGAAAGAAGAACAGCAGCTCCAAAGGTCAGCAGCATCACTGGGCAGGCAATGGTGGTGGAGGCAAGCGTAAAGCGGATGGTAACATGGACTTTGTGGCTAATATCAATGCACAGGACAATGGCCAGCCACGCAAGGGTAGACCAAAAAATCGTAATGGAGCGCCCAACCCTAACCCAAACCGCCTAAACTATCTACTAAGCCAGCCCTGTCCAAGACATGGGACGAAGGAGGCGCCAGCGAACCACCTTTGGAAGGATTGCTTTATTATGCAGGAGTTCAAGAATTCTAATAATTTCCGGTATGATCACGAATCTGGCGGTGGCTCAGGATCCGGGCTGGGTTACGCTGGAGGAAGTTCCGGTTCAGGATTCAATGATAATGCGGGCGGACATAATGGTCAAAATAGTCAGAACAACCAGGGTGGTTACAACCAACAGCAGCAACAGTCAGGCTACCAGAGCAACCCAAAGCAGTTGAGTAGTGGGCAGTACCATGTCTTCACCACTAGCTTGGACAAGCGAGACCGGAAGGTTCAGAGGCGGGCGGTCAACTCTGTTGAACCGGCCATACCCCGTTATCTACGTTGGTCTGAACAGCCAATCATATGGAGCAGAGAGGATCACCCACCCCAGGTCGATAATCCGGGTCAGTTGGCTCTGGTGGTGGCGCCTCAGGTGGGAGGTTATAAGTTCACCAAAGTGCTCATGGATGGAGGTAGCAGCATTAATATCTTGTACTATGAGACCTTCCGTCGTATGGGACTGATAGATAAAAATCTTAAACTATCTAATACGGTGTTCCACGGTGTAGTACCTGGCAGATCATCATATCCTGTTGGCAAGATAGCTCTGGAAGTGGCCTTTGGGGATGACCATGATTCCAGGTCAGAGACATTGACGTTTGAAGTGGTGAAAATCCAGAGTCCATATCACGCCCTGTTTGGGCGACCGACTTACGCCAAGTTTATGTCACGACCCTGTTATGTGTATTTGTAGCTCAAGATGTCGGGTCACAGGGGGACAATAACGGTTCACGGAAGCCGCAAAATCGCTTTGGAATGCGAGGAAGGAGATGTGGCTTATGCAGAGTCGGTTTGTGCCACCGAGGAGTTGAAGTACTATAAAGACAATGTTGATCCAGTGGACATGACTCCGTTGAAGAAGCCAACTACGAAACATGATTCGGCCCTGAAGTTCAAATCGGCAGCAGAAACTAAGCTTGTTGACTTCGTACCTGGCGATTCGTCCAAGCAGTTCAGCATCAGTGCCAACTTGAATCCGAAATAGGAAAGCGCGCTCATCGAGTTCATCCGTGAGAATCGGGACATTTTTGCACGGAAGCCCTCTGACATGCCAGGTGTACCGAGGCAACTCGCTGATCACACACTTAATGTGGATCCTAAATATAAACCGGTGAAACAGTTCCTCCGCCGGTTTAACGAAGAAAGACGCAAGGCGATTGGAGAAGAGGTAGCCAGGCTCTTAGCAGCTGGCTTTATTGTTAAAGTTTTTCACCCTGAGTGGCTTGCCAATCCGCTGCTGGTCCTCAAGAAAAACGGCACCTGGCGCATGTGTGTGGATTACACAGATCTTAATAAGGCTTGTCCAGCAGATCCTTTTGCCCTCCCCCGTATTGATCAAATTATTGATGCTACGGCGGGTTGTGAGCGTTTAAGTTTTTTGGATGCGTATTCTGGCTATCATCAGATCAAAATGGCAGTTAAGGACCAGGAGAAGACAACATTTATAACCCCCTTTGGAGCCTTCTGCTATGTGTCTATGCCCTTCGGGCTCAAGAGTGCCCAGGCAACTTACCAACGGTGTGTACAAAATTATCTTCACAAGCAGATTGGCCGTAATGTACATGCTTACATGGATGATATCGTGGTTAAGTCTAGGGAGAAGGAGACTCTGATTGATGATTTGAAGGAAACCTTTGATAACCTAAGAACATACAAGATGATGCTTAATCCGGACAAGTGTGTCTTTGGTGTACCGGCGGGCAAGCTATTGGGTTTTCTGGTGTCCAACAGGGGAATTGAGGCTAATCCGGAGAAGATCACGGCTATCACCTCCCTGGCTAAACCGAACTGTATCAACGATGTTCAACGCCTGGCGGGCCGGATTGCCGCACTAAGCCGGTTTATCAGTCGCCTTGGTGAGAAGGCAATCCCTTTGTATCAGATGTTGAAAAAGACGGATCAGTTTGTCTGGAGTTCTGCTGCTGATGAAGCATTTGAGGACTTAAAGCGGCAATTGGCCAATCCGCCTGTGCTCGCCGCTCCCATTGACAAGGAGCCGTTACTGCTATATGTTGCTGCTAATGCTCGGGCGGTCAGCGTGGCTATTGTGGTGGAGCGAAAAGAGGCAGGTAAGGAGCATCCGGTTCAACGTCCGGTCTATTATATCAGCGAGGTGCTCATTGGGTCCAAGCAAAAGTATCCGCATTGGCAGAAGCTGGTGTATGGAGTTTTTATGGCAAGCCGGAAGTTTAAACAATATTTCCAAGAGAACCCAATTACGGTGGTCAGTTATGCTCCTTTGGGAGATATCATCCAGAACCGGGAAGCAACTGGCCGGATTGCAAAGTGGGCCATAGAGCTGGGGCCGTACGGTTTGAAGTATGTGCCTCGGACAGCGGTTAAGTCTCAAGCACTTGTTGATTTCATCAATGATTGGACGGAAATGCAAGCACCAGAAGAAAAGCCGGATCACACATATTGGACCATCCATTTTGACGGATCCAGGTAGTTGGAAGGCTCGGGGGCTGGAGTCGTATTAACTTCCCCACGAGGTGATAAGTTTTGTTATGTTCTCCGCTTAATGTTCCCTTGTACTAACAATGCAGCTGAGTATGAAGCCTTGCTCCATGGTCTCCGGATGGCTAAAGAGATGAATCTAAGTCGAGTTAAGTGCTTCGGTGATTCGGAACTTGTGGCTCAGCAAGTGTCTGGCACTTGGGACTCCAAGGACCCACTCATGGCAGCGTATCGTCGGGAGGTGGATATTGTTGCAGGTTATTTCAAAGGCTATCAGGTGGACCACGTGGACCGGCGGAAAAATGAAGCGGCGGACGCTTTAAGGCGGCTGGGCTCTCAGCGCAAACCGGTCCCACCCAATGTTTTTCTGGATGTGCTGCACAACCCGTCGGTCAAGATCCCTGGTGAAGAGGACTTGGCTATTCCTGATCCGGAGGCTCAATTGGTGGCGGCTCTTCATGTTATTCCGGATTGGACGCTTCCTTACCTGGCGTACAAGAACCGGGGCGATTTGCCAGAGGATGAGATTCTGGCCCGGCAGATAATCCGGCGATCCAAGTCCATGGCTACCATCAACGGCGAGTTGCATCATTGCAGTGTATCAGGAGCTTTTCAACGCTGCGTGTCTCCTGAAGAAGGCCGTGAAATTTTGCATGAGATACACGAAGGAGATTGTGGTCACCACGCCAGTTCAAAGTCTCTGGTGGCTAAAGCGTTTCGCCATGGCTTCTATTGGTTAACCGCTCATGCTGATGCGGAGGATCTGGTCAGACGATGTGATGGCTGCCAAAGGTTTTCAAGACGTGCTCATGTACCGGCTCAAGAATTGAGAATGATTCCAATTACTTGGCCGTTTGCGACTTGGGGGCTGGATATGGTTGGGCCTTTCAAAAGGTCCAAAGATAAGAAGACCCACCTCCTGGTGGAGGTTGACAAGTTTACAAAGTGGGTGGAGGCAGAACCTGTTAGCAAGTGTGATGCGGCCACGACGGTTCAATTCATTAAAAAAGTGATTTTCCGGTTTGGCTTTCCACACAGTATCATCACATATAATGGTACCAATTTGTCCAAAGGTGCTATGAAGGAGTTCTGCGAACGGGAGCACATCCGGCTCGATGTTTCATCAGTGGCACATCCACAGTCCAATGGTCAAGTAGAAAGAGCTAATCAAGAGATCTTGAGAGGCATCAAGCCCCGGCTCATGGTTCCTTTGCAGAGAACGCCGGGTTGTTGGGTAGAAGAATTACCATCTGTGTTATGGAGCATCAATACAACGCCAACATATCAACAGGATACACACCGTTCTTCATGGTTTATGGAGCGGAGGCGGTTCTCCCCAGTGATATCCGTCATGATTCACCTCGTGTAACGGCTTATATTGAAGCGGACAACGAGACAGCACGGCAAGATGCTTTGGACCGGTTGGATGAAGAGCGTGATATCGCAGCCGCCCGATCGGCGATTTACCAGCAGGATCTTCATCGTTATCACAGTCGCCGAGTCAGAACCAGAACCTTTCAGGAAGGAGATTTGGTGCTTCGGCTCATCCAAGATCAGACTGATATGCATAAGTTATCCCCACCTTGGGAGGGGCCTTTCGTGGTCAGCAAAAATCTGCACAACGGGTCATACTATCTGATCGATATTGGAGAACATAAGGACTCACGTACATCAGAGGAGGAGACTAACAGGCCGTGGAACATAGCTCATCTTCGGCCTTATTATACCTGAGCCATTGGTTCTACTTATGTACATATTACAACGATGCATATATTAACTATAATAAACCGGAACCTCAGCTAAAGCGGGGTATCTATTTCTTTTACATCATGTGTGGTTACACGGAGTTGTTCTAAAGCGGCTTCCGGTTTACCCCTTGAGTTCGCTTTGCTAAAAGCATCGTGTTATATCACTTGGAGGATTGGTCATGTCCGAACCAATACCATGCCTCTTGATAGGCGAGAGCCACCAGATCACTTGGGGACTTGGTCATGTCTGAACCAGTCATGCCTCTTGGTCGGCTTAAGGCCACAGAATCACTTGGGGGCTTGGTCGAACCCGAACCATGACCATGCCACTTGATCGGCATAAATGCCACGGTTTCATTTGGGGACCTGGCTGACTAGAACCATAGTTACACCTAACGGGAGCTTGGTCATGTTCGGCCATGGTAACACCATCTGATCAGCTCAAATAAACCTATTTTTTGCAACGTTTTGTCATTTCACTTGATTTACACTTTTCTTTGAAGGTTTTTTTTTTGCTTTTTATTGCGTTTTTTAAACCGACAAAGTTTTTTAACAAATCAATTGATGGAACACAGTTCACGTCAATCCGGAGACTATTTGCCCGGTTTGATCCTTGTTGTTAACATCCTCTTATGGAGTAACACGGTGTTTATTATAACCCGGCACGGTTTACATGGTAAACCAGCGTCATATATATACAGCAGCTGTTATCTCCTCCAACAGTGTGGGGTTGCAAAACTTCGCTTCAAGATTGGCCAAGCCAACTTCACGCTCAACGATGGCAGGTATTATGTATCTCAAAAATTTGATCATATACTTAAAATTTTGTTTTGGATGTTTTGATTTCATATATGCAGACATCATATTCCGCCTGACGGTACAACCGCGGTGGCACTTGACGAATTTTTCATTTCAGAAAGTGTTTTGGAAAGTTCATTACCACAGGAAGAACAAATTATGCACGAAGGCATATCAACATCAAAGGTATCAGCTAGCCTATTACAAGGCAACATGGTGCCCATAATAATATAATTGTTTTTCGCAAAGGAGAGGCAGTTTTAAAACCGGCTTCCGGTTCAAGCTTGGTCACCAGCCTGGCCTGATGGTTGTGGGTCATCCTGCGCCGCTTCAGCCTCCGTTTCTCTACCCAGTGGCTGGAAATCCACAGTTGTCCAGTCGATTCCCATTAATGCTTGAAAAACAGCTTCGTCATGGATCAGCAATGACGGGTCAATATCGGGAGCATAAGTATGCTTACGGATTGGACGGATCAGATTTTCCGATTCATGGATTGGTGCGGCTATTCGCTTGTTCTGACTGTCATATTGGGCTTGATAATGAGACAAGTCTGCTTCCTCAGCCAATTGACAAGCTAGCGGACGTACCTCCCGGTTTATTGCTCGCAGATCCGCTTCACCAAATTCTGACCCGTCTTCCTTCAAGCTGGGATAGCCCTGAGCCTCTTCAATAGGATCAAAATCTGGCACCCAGGCTTTTGCCCGGATTAAGGCATTGATTGCACCGGTTCGAGCAGCAGATTTCTTCAGCTCTTCAACCCGAGCAGGAAGCACCGACAGTTTCATCAGAGTATCTTGAATCAAAGTGGGCGCCGGTTTGTTATGAGATGCGGTACAGATGATCCGCTGGGCACTAGTATACAATTGTTCAACCAATGTATAAGCGGCTTTCAGTTTCTTCCGCACATCTAACCCCAAGTGACCAATGCGTGTCCCTAAAATACCATAAAGGGTTAATAAACCGGCGACTCTGTAAAGAGGCAGAGCCAATTCAGAAGGCAAAGTGGCTTACCAAAGATAGCAGTAGTCATGGCATGCACGTGCCGCTTTATGCTGGTCAGTTCATCCGCCACTGGTTTTAGTGCAGCCTCGGCATCCTCTTCTCGTTTGATCAAAGCGGACTTTTCAGTGGTCCAATCCGCCCGCTTCTTCTTGAAGCTCTCCTTAAGCTGTTCCATGGCGCTTAAAGAGCTGGCCAATTCCTCTTTTGCTTTGGAGGTTTCAGCCTGTTGGGTTTTCAGGTTTTCTTGGAGATCGGTGACTTGGTTTTCTTTCGTCTTCAGCTCCGCTTGCATGCATGCAGATATATGCTTCAACAAATCGGTATAAGGATTCAAGTACCAATCACATAACAAGTTATGCACTTAGCACTTGGGGGCTAATGCATATTCAATCTTCATCTTTCAATTGCTTACGAAGTCCCAAGATCAATACAAGTATTCAACTTGGCACTTGGGGGCTAATGGCTATTTGCTCGTATATATTCTGATGCGACAATTTCAATTACTTAAAGTACCGGTTTAACTATGTTAAGTTGAACCGGCCCTTGGGGGCTACATCAGCGAATTTCAAAGCATCAAGATTTATATTGGTAAGTCCCGGTTTGAAAGAATATTACAAACCGGCCCTTGGGGGCTAGGAGAGTCAGCAAGAATGGAAGCATGCAAGCAGGAAGGAGCATATGGAAGTTACCTCATATTTCTCTTTCATCATATTAACCAGACCGGCTTCATAGTCGAGACTGGTATACAACCAGTTCAGATAGCCGGAATGGATATCTTGGGCGTTCAGAGCAGCATAAGTCGTCAGATCAGCGTTCCACTTGCCTTTGCCAAAGGCAGCAAATTCTTCCTTGGCAGAATGTTTGGATAAAGCGACAAGATTGCTTGGCTCAGTATGGCCAGTGCCAGTAATGACAACCTCATCATCCTGGGTACCGCCGGTTTGCACTGAGGCTGTTGGCTTGTTAGTAGGTTTTGCTGGACCGGTGGAGCTTTCAATCCAGATGGAACCTGTGGGCTGATTGACAGGACCTGAGGCGTCAGTAGGTCTCTCTTCATCAATAAGATCATCGTCTTGCTGCGGTGGATCGTTGGGTATATCCTCAGGAATAGCCGTTTCAAGATTGGGTGTCTTGCCTGGTTCAAGAACGACATCTTCTTCGGCCGCTTTTTCCAGGCGGGCCTTCTTGCTTGGCCTAGGTTTGGCCCTGAGAAGAATAACAAATCAAATACAGCATATGTTCTAAGGTGATGTACTGCAAACATCACAATAAGTATAGCTTACCCAAGCACCGTTTTGAGCGATGGGAGCTGAGTAGCCCATGACTCCTCAGAAGATGAGTGGGAAGTAACCTGGTAATCGAAGTCAGACGGATTAAGAGGTTGATGAAAGCAGCCCGCTTTAGGACAAGCACTGACAAGCAAATTAGAGACCTCTGAATGGCGTTTCTGAACCGGACTGTTCAGTAAACCGGCGGAGGTAACTACCTGGCCGCTGTGCCGGGTTGTGCGACGAGCTTCGTGTTGTTGGGTCTTCATAAGAAATTTAGGATCCAAATAAGCAAGAGGATGAGAAAATTTAACTTTCCGGTTTGCCTGACGGATTTTTTGTGAAGGCAAAGTTTCTGAATCGGAAGAGAGAATAATTACCTCTGCAACATCCGCGTGGCTGGCTTCGGCATCATCCTGACAAATATCATCATCAATAAGACGCATGAAAAATAAACCAAGTGAGTCAAGATCTACCTCAAAGTCCGGATTATCCACATCATCATCAGGGGCCGGATTAGAAGATGCAGTGGTTCTTTTCCTGTGGGCAGTCTTCTTCACAACTTTAGTCTTTTGCCGAGTTGCTCTTTCCGGTTTGTCTGGTTTTTCTGGTTTCTCCTACGGCAGTTTCTTGCTCCAAAATGGATCATTGCCCTGATTACACAGACACTGATATTAAACAAAGACCAGATATATCATTAACAGATTTAGCAAAAAGAAAAATCAAAGTCTTTCAGCTGGCGGTTTGTTGGTGGCACAGAAGGGAAGCAGGCCGTTTCTAGCACAGGCGTGTTCCGGTTCATTCAGCATCTTATTCACAGCCTCTGTGATTTCTTCATCGGTGAGCTGGATTTTGGAATATCGCAGTGGGTCATCAACACTGCCAGTATACTCGCACATCAAACCGGAGCGCTGACTAAGGGGCAGTATGCTCCATGATATCCAACAGCGAGCGAGATCAACCCCTGTTAAACCGTTAGCCATAAAGGCTCTGAGCTTTGACAGTTGAGGAGCATATTTACTTATCTCCTGAGGAGTCAATCTTTGAGGAAAAGGGTGTGTATTGCTGAGCCACTCCGGACGAAAGCCAGGCAAGGGATTCTCACCAGCAGGGGAGGTGTCCTTGCAGTAGAACCATGTCTGATTCCATTCTTTGGGGTGGCTATGCAGTTTGGCGTGAGGGTATGTGACCTCTTTCCTTTTCTGAATCGCCAGGCCACCCAACTCCGTATTGGAGCCGTCAATAAACTCAGTACGGCAGTTTAGATGGGAAAGGTCTCTGAACAATTCCACTGTGGGCTCCTCTTGAAAGAACGCTTCACAGAGCACTTGGAAGTGACACATATTTGTAACAGAGTTGGGGCCAGTATCTTGTGGATGGAGCTGGAAATCGGCTAAAACATCCCGGTAAAATTTAGAACCGGGCGGCTTAAAGCCCCGGGCTAAGTGATCTACAAAAACAACAACCTCTCCTTCTCGAGGTGTGGGAGGGCATTCTTTGCCAGGAGCCCTCCAATGGATGGTATCTTTGCTGCCTAAAGCGCCGATCAGGACTAAATCGTCCAGTTCAGCCTCTGTGACGCGAGAAGGAACCCAATTGCACTCATACACTTGCTTGGCCATGATGGAATCTACAAGGTAGAAGATCCCGGTTCAAAAATGCATTTGATCAAGATACATTGGTATGGGCACTGTTAAACCGGAGACAGAACTATCTGAACCGGAGTTTTATGAAGAAACAAGCATCTGGCGGTTCAATAAGGGGACTAATGGCATATACCGGTTTGGAAAAATTTTCTATAAGGTTAAACCGCCTGATCTAAGCATTGCGGATGGACAAGTACGCAGGAATAGGTTTCACAAGATTTCCTTATAGCATTGGATCTGAAGCAAGTTCAGAAAAAGAGATAAATACTTAGAGGTTCAAAGGAGCAGTACCGAACCAATGAGCAAAACATTCATATAGATCTATGGTTTGAGATGCATAAGTGAAGGCGAAGGTCAAACAACTATCATTGCACAGAGTAAAGATTTGCGGATTCATCTAAAGATCTATCATATGAGCAAGAGGCAGACGATGAACACTGAAGAACTGCGAAACCCTAGGTCAGATCTGCGGGGAAAAGGATAGAAGATTTACCGGAGCTGAGGAAGATGCGAAGGTTGCTGCGATGTTCTGGTGCGCTCAGGTTGATGCAGCGGCCAAGGATGAGGCAGAGGTCGACGGCGGCGGCGGAGCTCCGAGGCTGGCGACGCGAGGAAGATGAAGAAGGCACGAAAGGAGAAAAGAAATTACCCTTCGGTCCTATTTATAAGGCGAAAGAACATGAGTCGGGCGCGACAATCAAGGGGCCACAAAACGGAGCTGTCGCCTCGATTTCCGCCGATCTATTAAACAAAGAAGCATAATGGATAGCTTCGTTATGACAGGTGACGTCACTCCGGTTTACAGCAATCAGAGAAGATGGCATCATGGCGGTTTACCAATTTATAAGAAGATGTTGAAGATGAAGCTTTTATTAAAGAATTGACATGAACCCGTTCAAATCAATCTGTGGCCTAATGTTGGGGATATTACTACTGGGCCTAAACCGGCCTATCTGGGCCGGGTTAACTTCGTCAGTAGTTAAGTATGTTAAAGCCCAATAAGACAGAGGAAGGCTCAAGGCCCATGGTCGGTTCAAGGCCTGTAGCCGTAAACCGGCGTTAGTAGTTAACTTGTATTGTAAGTTAGGAATAAATAGAGACCAAACCGGACACATCTATGAGCCGGTATTGGGACTCCGTAAGCCGACGGGAGTCACCCGTGTATATAAGGGGACGACCCGGTGGCGGTTCAAGGACAACAGACAACAACTCGAGACATAGGCGAAGCTTGTTTGCTCCCTAGTCATCGAAACCCCATCAATTCCATCACAACTAGACGTAGGCTTTTACCTTCATTGAAGGGGCCGAACTAGTATAAACTCTCTTGCGTCCTTGTGTCCGCTTTAACCCCTTCAAGCTAACCCGTCGTGATGGCTCCACGACTAAGTCCTTTCTCTAGGACATCTGCCGTGACAAAACCACGACACACTCCTTCTGGTGGGTTTATTTATAAAGTCGGGGCCTAGCCTTTTATCTAAAAAAGGGAGTATATTTAAGGTGCTCGTCCGCCAAAATGACTTTGCACGTTCGTGCTCCTTTACCTCTCATGCTCTTTCTTAAAGCATCCACAGTCGGATATACCAAATCTGGCACCCAATATGGCTGTAGAAGCGCCCGGGCACATATGCTGACATTGGTCGGGTCACTCCTCAAATCACCACGTCCACGGTCGTGTACGATACCCTAAATCCATACTATCCATGCAATGTGAAAGAAACAATGTAGATAATCAATGAAATTCCTAAACATAGAACAAACAAACATAGAACAAACCACCAAAACATGACAATTAAACCAGACCAAAAGACACAGTTTAAATACCACAGTTTAGCCGACGAATGGATAGAGATCTAAACTAAAATCACTAAAAATGCAAATGGAGACAGAGAGGCCCAAGCATCTTCACCACTTCTTCACTGGTCCTTTGCCCTTCCAGACACCAGAGCGGTTGTAACCCTCTGTGTAGGCGTCAGGGGCGGGAGGAGGGGGTCGTCGGACGAAGAGTCGATGTAGTCGGCCGTCCTCCGGATGGCGTGGTTCTGCTACTTTGCCACCTTGGCGGCTTTCACGGCTACCACCGCCTTCTCCTCTGTTCACGCTCCGATTCCTCAATATGTACCATGCCGAAGTGCCTTGCTGTTCTTCCCATGGAGCCACAGTCGTTCGTCTCTGCCATCGTGAGCGAGCAGCGGAAAACAGCCGTGAGAATTCGACCTCTGCATTGGGCTCTGGTAATATGCGTCGGTGGCGGGAGGAGGATGTGGCCACCTCTGACGTCACCACCCTCTCCTTAGAATGTTTACTCTCGCGGAAGGTGGCGTGCACCTTCAATTCCAGCATCCGCATCCACGACGTCGGCGGTGTGGGCACGAGCGCCCACCAATGACTTGGAAGAGCAGCCGCCAGAGGGGGAGGAGGTGGGCATTGAGCCAGCCCAGCGGAGCTGGCTGAGCTCACGAAGCTGAGCGTAGTGCGTGATGGGCCATTGTCAGTGTCTGCGTTGCGGCGTCGGGCAATAATGGATATAGTGAATCCTGAGCTGCCGCCTGTGTCGATCTGCAGTCACTTCAGCGCGATGCAGAGGGCTAGCTCCTTGTCGTTACCCGCGTCCACCTCGTCGACGAATACATCCTAGTCGTCCTACTCGTTCTATTTGCCAGATCTGGCGGCGCCTTCCGGTGCTCGACATTGGGATGGAAATAGAGGGGGAAAGGACGGAGAGGGGAGGGGAATCGATGAAGAGCGGAGCGGAGAGTGAGAGAATGAACCTAGGGTTTGGTCCGGGTGGGTTTTTAGCAGGGACAGAGTGGGGTCTGTGCGGGTCAGGATGTGTTGGGCTGATGTGGTGGATGCATTCGGGCCGCCTTAAATCCGTCCCCTATATGAGGAGTGGGTATGGGAGGTGTCAGTCGGTCAGCCCAGTTAGGTTGGGGGAATGTGGCCGTTCATTACCGGGTCGTCTGCCCGGTCAGTATAGGGAGTCTGATTATAGATGCTCTAATATAACAAGAGAGACCATATGTGCCAAAGTAAAATTAAGCAAATAGTGATGTAAAGGTGGTGAGCCATGTTGCCTTTTCGTGGCAAGGAGACAACAGAACATCCAAAGTATTCCCTCTGGTGGTCCGGATATGGGCATCGGCCTTGCTTTGTTCAAGGAGAGCCATAGTTGGTGTGTCGAGCATGCGCTGATCTTCTCTATGTGGCCACATTCTGACGGTATCCATTCTTCTAACGGTGGAGCAACTCCATCTTCTGACGGTGCCACGCTTTTCGAGTCAGCCGAGTAGCCATGGGCCTTCTTGGGAGATGGAATTGGATGGTTGTGTCGTGTCAGTGTCCTTAGTTCTTTGGAGATGGCATACCATGTCTGTGTCGGTCGTCCTTTCTCCTCCAGAGCTGGCATGTTCCTAGTCCATGGTGCATCATCCGCGGAAGAGGGCCTCAACGTCATCAGCTCCATGTTTGCTGTGTCTTTCTTGCTTGAAGCGTGCCATGCTTTGTTAGCTACTTTCCCACATCTTTATCTTGCATGTTGTTCTTTTGCTTTGTTGGTTTGGTGTTGGTCATAATTCTGGCCGGTTGATGGCTTTGTTAATTTAAAGTACTTTTTTTCAAAAATATACACTGTGAATCAATTGATGTCATACAGTAAGCATATCTAAGTGATGGTCGACAACAATATCTTTACTGGCATAAACAATGTGCACTTTTTAACCATCCTGAAATGTCGGTCGGTGTCCGAACCAAATATCCATGCCGTGAAATGTTATGATGCCAAACTCGTGAGAAGCCAAATTGAACATGTGAAAGATAATGACTACCATAGTTGTTGGCAATTGAAAACGGTCGACAATTACTCTGTTGCATAATGTTAAATTTATAAATTTAAGCTTTCTGAAAGAGCAATTTAAACATGTGAAATTTAAACTTTTTGAATGACCAATTTAAACAATTACTCTGCTGCATAATTTGTGAAAGAGCAATTTAAACATGTGAAATGCCCTTGAAAACACGTGACAATCACTCTGCTGCATAATGTCAAATTTCTGGCAATCTTTCTACTAGCATGATAATCTTTTCTTTACAACATGACAAATTTTTATACAATAATAACATGACAAATATCTGTTTTAGCATGACAATTCTCGAGCTTTCCTTGAGAATGGTTTTTTTAGGGAGTACTTTCACATCTCCGGCGTCTGCTTGGATGACCTTGATGAGAACAAATATTGCGACTTGCGCGACATAAGTAAATAAATTATTTACACCTTTTGTGATGTTTTGTTGTTTATTCGCAAAACAGTGGCATGTTTTGTTGTTGAGTCAGAGCCAATGGCTTCCATGCGGTTGTATTACTGTTTCAGTTCTATATACTGCATCGCACACACACACAGAAAAGAAATTCAACACCCAGAGAGTTCAAGGGAAGTCTGCATCCGCCATTGTTACTGCACAGTACGCAGGGAAAGCGCGCGCGCCTTGGCTCTGGGTCGTGGTGGTCGGTCATGGAGGCAATGGTCGCGTCGGTGGTCATTAAGGAGGCCATCCGGAGTGTTGCGGCGACCGCAGGCAGCCCGATGGCCCGGCTGTGGAGGAACTGCAAACCCGACCTCGAGGAGATGCGGAGCACCCTTGTTCTGCTGGAGGCCGGCTTGAGAGACGCCGAGCGCCGGTCCGGGAACGAGGAGGCGGTGCGTTTGTGGCTGCAACAGCTCAAGGCCGTCGCTCGCGACATCTCCGGCGCTCTCGAACAGCCGTCGCCGCCGTCGTGGAAAGTACGCGGCATGCCGTCTGCAGAGACATGAGCCCTCTCGTCTGAATTTTTTTTTGAAAATACTCTCGTCTGATTTCGCCGATGAAGTACCAAATCTTCACAAAAAGGGTTGCGCCAGATCTAGGAGTACATATTTACTACAGAATGAGTGGCTCTCTAGGATGAACTGCAGACTGATAACTGTCTATTTCTTATAATTCACACGCTTATCCAACATGATCCTAGAACAAGAAAAACATTGTTATTCCAAGTTACTAGCTGCTGCATGTTATTTCAAGTTACTAGCTATTCCAAATTTGTGCAACTGCAATCTCATGCTAGTAGTACTACCACGAAAGTACCAATTGCTACTACGCTACTTTACTATGTACACTGTTATTTCAAGTTATATATTTCTTCGAAGTTGAGAACCCTGTGGGTCTGTGAACATGTCAGTGTCACTTATCATTGATTGTGGAAAATTAATTCAATACCAAGCTAAATTCTTTCCATCCTCCTGTCATATCTGTTCTCTCTCAGGTTAAGTAAAACATTTTTACAACACGCATGTGCTGACAGTGATAACTTGAATCTTCAACAGGTTTTTGCAAAATTTAATTTGGTTAAGAAGATAGAAAAGCTAAAGGAGAAACTGAAGGCGGTGGAAGAGAAACGCCATATATTTGGTTTCACCTTCCACAATAGCTCAACTATTGAGGATACATATGACAAAAGGGAAACAATAGCATGTCTTGATGATGAATTTACAATTGTTGGTCGATCAAGAGAGAAAGAGGAGATAGTAAGGACTCTATTGCAGATATCCTTGGGCAGCTCGGATGTATCTATCTTTTCGTTCAGATCACATCATCTCGAGCGCGGAATCTTATTAGTGGATCAGAAGACTATGGTGCCGAAAGTAAAACGACTATTCTTCCCATCCTTGATCTTGGCGGAATGGGTAAGACCACTTTGGCAAAACTGGTCTTCAATGACAGTAGAATGCAAGATTTTGAGAGGAGGGCATGGGTTCATGTTTCCCAAAAGTTTAATCTGGTAAGAATAGTAAAAGCTGTTATATCTCAATTTGAAGGGACTACTAATGGTTTTGATGATCTACAATTTCTGTACAATCAGCTAGAGAACATCTCTAGTGGCAAGAAGTGCTTAATTGTGCTGGATGACTTGTGGGAGAGTGACATCAAATTGTTGCGCAAACTGAAATTAATGGTGAATAGTGGAAAAGAGAGGAGCATGGTTAAGATAATTATAACAACACGTATTGAAGTAATTGCACAGGAATTGTCTACAGTTAGTCCAGATAAATTGAGAACTTTATCAGATCATAACTGCTGGACTGTGTTCAAACAAATTGCTTTTCAATGGAAAAATGAAGAAGATATGCATGTGCTAGAAGCTACTGGAAGAGACATTGCTAGTAAGTGCAAAGGTTTACCCTTGGCAGCCCATGCTATTGGATCCATGCTTCGTAATAAAAATGTTGACTTCTGAAAAGCTGCCAGAGATAGTAACACTTGGGATCAATGTTCTTCTCACATCGATGTCTTGCCGTCGTTGAGGTTGAGTTATGAGCATATGCCATCTTATTTGAAACCATGCTTTGCCTACTGTGCCATCTTCCAAAAAGGTTCCACCATAGATAAGGACAAACTAATTCAACAGTGGATGGCTCTTTACTTCGTTAAACCATCCCTACCAACCTTGTCTCCCAAAGCGCAAGCAGAGGAATATCTAAGAGAGCTTTTGGCAACATCTCTTCTTCAAAACTCAGTATCTTCCATGCTGAGTTCTTATAAACTATTGTAGGGTAACTGTTTACATCAGTGTATGATATATTCAAGCATGTCTGTGGGTGTGTATGAAAGCATCCATGCTCGTGTGTGTACTTGACATACAGTTTTGCACACTTTTACATACTTTCAACCATTTATAATATCTCATAAGTCATACCTCACTACAGATGAGTTTCCATTTCTGATAATGGGTGGTGGAGTTTGTACTATTTAATATTGTTTCATCCAGCAAAAACAAATTTGGTTCAACCTTCACCTGATATAAGAGCTTGTTTATTGAAATATTACTAATTAGTAATTACTTATTCTTATGCACCTTTTATTTTTTTAGGTTACTCATGAGCACGCCAAAGATTCACATGAACTAAGCATGCATGATTTGGTGCATGATTTGACACAATCAGTTGCTGGTGATGAAGCATTTTATCTGCATGCTATAAGCCAAAGTAGTTCACCCAGTGACAACTGTCATCATTTAGTTGTGGTTAGCTATGATAAAAGGCTTTGCAGGTCATTGTCTGTAAAGGTTAGATCACTACATTTTAGAGATTGTGGTGGAAAACAACTTCCTGGCGATACATTGTCATTGACAAAAAACTTACGTGTCTTGGATTTAACTAGATGTGCTCTGAGGAAGTTGACGGATCGAACTCGTCAATTAGCTCATTTGAGGTACCTTGATGCTTCACTAGTGTGTGATAAATATTTTCCTATGTGGATTACAAGCCTCTTGAAGTTACATTATTTGAGCATACATGGCTCTACCAAAATATCAGAGCCGCCGAAGTCAACCGGGAACCTTAAAGATTTGGCACATCTGGATTTATCATGTTGCCGGAGTTCTTCTCCAACCTTACAAATCTCTTGCTATTGAACCTGGCAGATTGTTCCAGCCTTTCTGCATTGCCCAATTCCATCTGTGATCTTTTGAATCTAGAGAACTTAAACCTCACAGGTTGTAAACTAGAAGAACTACCTAAATTTTTGAGAAATCTTAAGAAGCTAAGGCTGCTGAACCTATCTAGGTGTTCCAGGCTTTGTGATTTACCTGATTCCCTCTGTAACCTTGTCTCCTTAGGAAAGCTAGACCTATCTTATTGTTCTGGTTTGCAAGAACTACCAAATTTCTTTGGTAACCTTCAAGAACTAAGCCTTTTTGGATTTATCACACTGTTCCAATCTTTCTAGATTGCCTGATTCATTTGGTAATCTGAACAAATTGCAGCATTTAAACTTAGAAGCTTTCATGCATTACATGCCCATGCACCACAATGAGCTACACTAAAAATTCAAAAAAAAACAATGAGCTACGCTACTACTTCGACATGTTATTTCGAGTCCTATGTAACCTACTCAACCTGCAATACCTAAACTTCTCAGCATGCCCTGTTTCTGTTCTTCCTGAATCTCTTGCCAACCTCAAAATTCTTCACATATTGAATATCTCGCATTGCATTTCCCTAAAAAAATTGCCACAAAAAATTCTTGAATTGCCAAACCTTCAATCTTTAGTTGTGAAGAATTGTTTCCCACCTATCGAAGATCAAATCAAGCAATCCTCACTGGCCAATGGTTTGATGTCACTGCCAAAGTTTTTTGTGTATAACATGCCTGGTGGTGTGTCCAACAATATTGTGCAGCTTGAGGGCGTAGATGCTGAAGAGCTTGAGATAAAATTTCTTGAAAATGTGGTGAGTTTGGAAGAAGCTAAGAAAGTCAACCTGGCATGTAAATCAAGGCTTTCCATGTTGTTTCTCTCTTGGACTAGCAATGTCGTCGAGCATCTTGTGGATGATGAGTCTTTGCTTGGGGAGCTCCTACCCCCAACCACCTTGGAACATTTTATTCTCCAAGGTTACATGGGCATCACATTCCCAAGTTGGATATGCGCTGCTACATATCTTGCAAACCTTTCCAGAATAGAGCTACATAATTTGCAGGGATGCACCCAGCTACCATCACTTGGTCAATTACCTAATTTGCAAGAGTTGTCTCTGTGTGCATTGCCAAACATCAAGAAACTGGATAAGAATTTCTGTGGTGGTAATCATGCATTCACAAAGTTGACAAAATTTGTTATGCAGGACATGGATAATCTGGAAGTCTGGTATACAAGAGTATCAATAGAGGGTGAAGATAAAAGGGAAGAAGTCATGTTCCCTAACCTTCACAAGTTGATGATACATGGATGCAACAAGTTGATGGTGAAACCATGCCCGCCTATAGCTGCGGAGTTGGTCATAGAGGTTAATGATATTATAGTATCATCATGGGAGAATAAAAGACATGCAGAAATTCTGTCCAATTCGATGACTTGTTTGGATATATCAGATTGCCATGTCAAGCCTAATGGTTGTTGGCTGCTCTATCATCTTCCCGCCCTTCGCAAGATAAAGCTCCGCATGTGCAATGAGTTAAGCAGCTTACCAGGAAGCATTGAAGTCCTTGCCTCCCTTCGGTCGCTACTTGTGTTTGCATGCCACAATTTGGCGGAACTGCCGGAATGGTTTGGCAATCTCACCGCACTCCAAGAATTGGAAATCAACTAATGTCCTAAGCTCAAGTCCTTGCATGAGAGCATGCAGCACCTTACATCACTCCGATTGCTGCACTTGGATCACTGCGACAACATCTCATCACTGTCGGAGTGGTTCGGCAATCTCATCTCTCTCCAAAGACTTGAGATCTCAGGATGCCAACTAGTCAAGTCTTTACCACGATGCATGCAACATCACAGCGCTCTGAGGGAGCTACAGATCAGGCATAACCCTGAACTGAAACAGTGGTGTGAGTATTTCCTGGACGAGAAAGAAATAGTGTGAATCAGATTAAAAAAAGCAATCCTTGCTTATTCTAAAGAAGGTAATGTGCTTCTCGAGTTTCCTGCCCAAATTATTCCCTGTTTACCTGTATATACATGCTTCGTACAGTTGCATATCGGCTTTGTCTGTACCTACTATATGTTCTTATATGCTTAAGCTACACGATTCCACTCGTAGGTTTGGCAGTGTATTGCACAAATGCTGCGTTGATCAAATGTACCTGCTGATGTAGCGGCCCTAGATCACATTGGCTCTGCATCTAACGTGCGGTAAGTAATGGCTATAAACACTCCATGCATCTGCAGATCACTTTTGTCTCTCGCTCTCAATCTGATCTTCAGGTTTCTGTTGTCCACCACAAAACAGCTTGATAAAGATACTATTGGATCTTGGAGGCCTTAGCTGTAGGCTGTAGGTGAGGATGAGATGCCAGATATGAAATTATGTAGGATGAAACATGTCTGATAAAGAAGGCTCGGCTAGGTATGTTTTATCTGTTTATTTCTTTTTTCTTTTTTAATACATAATGGAAGGATCACCATTCTTTGTTTGTTTATTTTCTTTCATGTAATCTCAGTTTCCTTTTTCTCTGTGAAAATGTAAATTACTGAATAACTGTAGTCAATCATCTTCATCTTGTTTCTCAGCACAAACACTGGACTGAAGATGAAACTACTCATGCTCGAATAAGTATAAGATCTACTGATCTAGTACCTGTTTTTATAAGAAAGCACAATCTACTTCATGCTAAAGTAAGCTTAGTTGGATGGGATACTATAGATCTTAGCCATCCATAATTCTCTCATCAGCGGCTCATGGTTTAAATTGAATCCTTGTAGTTGGATGGGATAACCTCTTAGTTGCACACTTATATTATTATTAATTCAGAATCAACACCTGCTGATCACATCCTAATTGCTAGCTTTTGGCTCGTGATTTAACCATGCTTAATGATGATTGATGGTTTGTGAGGGAAAACGCCAAATTTAATGATGGGTACATTTAAATTTTAGATATAATTTTCTAACATATGTACTATGTTAGTTATATTTTATCTGCAATATACTCCCTATGTCTCAAAATATAAGATGATAAAAGTCTTATATTTTGAGACAGAGGGAGTACATTGCAAGAAAGGTGCATTGCACATACATGGTTGCTGGTTGCTTTTACAAAAAAAAAGCAACATACAGTAGGCATCTCTTACCTTGTTTATTTTTGCGGTGGACATCTCTTATCGTGTTGCCTTATGCGGGGTATTTCCTACCACTCTTACCATAGGCCGAAGTTGTTAAAGTTAGAGGATTTTAAGGCATGGGTCCAGTAGTGAAAATTATGTTTTATGAGTTATGACCAAATTGAAGCTATATAACGCTCTGTTATTCTTAATGAAATGCAGGAACACCCCTGCCCTTTCGAGGTTCTAAAGAAAACAAGATGAAGCTTAGGTAGCAACAGCACAAATTGGAGCTTTTGTAAGTTGGTGTATGAAAGGTATGTGTGGATGGTGGTGTGGATGCGCGAGTGCTGTTGTGCTCTACCTTGTAATCACGAAAACAATTAACCAACATAATTAGCGGAAATACCAAGGTGAACATGGTTCCACGTGCACCCACGTGAATTGTAAAATCAGAAAAATATACTAGGATATATAAAAGAATTCTGAAATTTTGGGGTATCAAACTTGGTCGACTGGTCTACTCACACATGAATTTTCGCTAATAAATAACACCCATGGTATTCTTAGCGAAGAAAACAAAATCGGATCTTATTATTACTTCAAGTGTGTTTTTTATAGCTTCGATTTTGACTCTTTTTTTTGCCTAGAATACCATGGGTGTTATTTCTTCACGAAAATCCACATGTAAGTAGACCAGTCGACCAAGTTTGATATCGGCCCCAAAATTTCAGATTTTGTTTTTGTTTTTATCTAGTAATGTTTTCCTGTTCTAGGGGGAACATCTCCATCTTCCGATGATGCGGCGCCTTTCGAGCTAGGCGAGGAGGCAGGGGCCTTCTTCGGAGATGGAATTGGATGGTTGTATCGTGCTGGTGTCCTTAGTTGTTTTGAGATGGCATACCCTGTTTGTGTCGGTCGTGCTTTCTCCTCCAGAGCCGGCATGTTCCTAGTCCCTGGTGCTTCATTCGTGGAAGAGGGCCTCAACGTCTTCAGCTTCATGTTCTTTGCGTATCTTTCTTGCTTGAAGCGTGCGAGGCATTGTTAGCTGCTTTCTCGCGCCTCTGTATCCTAGCGTGTTTTTCTTTTTCTATGTTGGTTTGGTATGGTTGTAGTCCTGGCTGTTTGATGGCTTCATTAGTTCAAAGTTCCATTTCTCTAAAAAATATATGCTGTGAATCAATTGATCTCATACAGTAAGCACATCTCAGTGATGGTCCGCACCAAAATATCTTTACTGGCATAAACGATGTGCGCTTTTCAATTATTCTCAAGTGCCCGTCGACGTCCCGGCCAAATATCCATGCCCTGAAATGTTATCATGCTAATCAAGACCGCCACTGGTCATGAGTTGTGTCTAGCTGTTCGGCTGTTCCCCTGGCAGCATTATACTGAGCTAAAGTCCGCAAAAGGACCTACCAGCGGCCAAGATCAAGCTGATCTCTCTATGATCTGAATTCTAAAGAAAGCATCTCAAACTATAGTGGGTGCATGCGTCAAATGTGAAAGGCTCCAAGCTAGCAAACGTTGTTGCCTATTTAATTAACCAGAAAAGGCCAATATCATGGAACTGTAGCACTATAAAATACGTATATGACTTCTGAAGATTTTCATATTTTTTTTTTTTTGAAAAAGAAGGCTTACCCCCGGCCTCTGCATTTGAGCGATGCATGCAGCCATAATATTGAAAGTCTTCAAATAACACAAAGTCTTAGATTCATTACAGCTCGCAAGCGGAGCAAAAGAAAAAAAACTCAATACCACAACTGGTATGTATAATAGGACAAGGTCCCTAGAGTCATATCCTATTATGAGACCGCTATTCAAACCGGTTGAAAATAGCTCATGCTACCATCTCTCACTGGTTGCATCCAGTAACCAAAGACTCCCTGGAGTCCGTAGGGGTGAGTAAGGACCACGTACGGATCCATGTCGTAGCCTTGAAGATAACCTGCAAGAAGGATAGAGTGTGTTGTCTGTTAAAAATCATATCGTTCCTGCAGTTTCATATAGCCCAAATAAGCGCACATATTTCAATCCAAATACGAGACGCAAAACTATGATCTACTCCAGCTAACCACATCCCAAATAACGATTCAATGCTAACTGAAGGAATGATGTTAAAGGCTATATGAATCGTTCGCCAAAGTAATTTCGCGAGAGGGCAATCTATGAATAGGTGTTGTATTGTTTCGTGATGACCATAACAACAACATCGTGCACTGCCTACCCAACGTTGCTTTAGTAATTTATCTTTGGTTAAGATCACTTGCTTGTATACAAACCACATGAATATTTTAATACGCAAGGGAACCTTAACTTTCCAAATATGTATCGATCTTGGGATTGGGCCAGAATTAATTAAACTCATATACATGGATTTGACCGTAAACACTCCATTTCTAGCTAACTTTCAGTGAAACGAGTCAGGTTGGTCGGATAGTTGAACCTCCATCAACCTCCGTACCAAGTGCTTCCAGGAGTTCCAGCGCTCCCCAACTAAAGATCACCTAAACTGAATATTTAAGGGTACCGATTTTCATATGAATCTAGAACATATAATATGTGACCATAGGTCAAGACTGGTGTTTTTTGTTATAGATAGAAAACATGACCCTCGTTCTCGAAAACAAAATAACTGTAAACACATGATACAAGGCAAAACACTTGTTTAGCAAATTGGTCTGCGATAGCTAATGAAGCCATTCCTACAATTTGGCAACAAGACATACAACATTTAGTTTTCAGTGGTTGTCTTAATCTATTTGGTCAGTTAAACAATTCAATCTTCAAAATGTTATCTTGAGCTTATCTTTCTTCATTTTCAATGTAAAAAGTTTATAGGCGGGCAAATTGAAGAGTCACTTTCTATCTTTGCGACGAATTGGTCTTTGCGGCATACTCCTGAGTCCTGATGTTGCATTATGGAGATGTTTGCACCTATGTTGAAACCAGTAGGTTTGCTTTATTATATATCTTTTTGTGCCAATTATGGTAGTCATTATCTCTCAACACCGAGTTCATACAGATTTTTTTGCATGATCAGGCGATAGTGCTTCTACATGCGAGGGGCACTTGGTGTGTCTAATTGCTTGCTTGCTACAGAATACATTTCATGAACATAGCATCCTTTCTCTATAAATAGAGCCCTACACAAACATTCATCTCACACATTACGACGGCAAAACCTAGCTAAGGCCAAAATCTCCAATGGCAATCCGCTAGAAAACAAATAAAATACCAGCATCCATGGCTAAGTCACAATCATTGGCTGCAGCATTGCTGCTTGTCCTAGTGGTGTCCCTCACCGCCATAGAGGGTGTTCATGGCATCTGCGGCATGTCGAATGATGAATTCAAACTTTGCCAGCCTGCGGCAGCAGTGGAAAACCCAATAGATAGTCTGTCAGCTGAGTGTTGTGCCGCGCTTGGGAAGGCTAACTTATCGTGCATTTGCCGCTACAAGGCATCGCCAGCATATGGCTGAGGATGTACCACATTGACGCAGACCGTGCTATGGCACTGCCTGGAAATTGTGGCCTCACTGTGCCCAGCAACTGCTCGTGATGATCGGATGCACTATCCATGAATGTGTAGGTGCTGGTCGGTCTAGATATGCATCAACATTAATATGTCTAAATAAGTGGAGGAACACTTGAAAGTTCTTATTGTTATTGTCTGATTTGAACACATCTCTATCTCATTAATCTCTCGTTGAACGGTAGTATGTATGTATACTGGAAGTGTAAGGAGGACAAAAGTGCCTTAGATGTCCCATGATTTAATATTTTAAGTTGTGAGCTTGTTATTGCCCAAAAATTGTGTCTTTTCAATGAACAAGTAAAAGTCGATCACAATCTTTTCCCAATCAGTCTGCTAGGTAATTTGAATATTTTCATCAACTATCAAGGCGACTGGTATACATCCTTATAGTGTACTAAATTATTGGTAGGTATCCACAATAACATATGGCCGACTGCACTAAAATATACGGTTGGATGTACATGACCATGGTCACTACATTGATCAAAACAATTTTCGTTCCTAATTTCAGTTCCCTTTTCAAGTTCGAAATTTTACCTATTGCCCTCTTGTCGATTTTAGTTTGTAATTTTGGTCCCCTTGTCATGGAACTTGCTTTGGCCTATCTCGCAACCTAATACATGTTTTGTTGTTTTGTTAAAATTATTTTCTTTGACCTGCACACCACATGTTGCACCACTAGAGATTTGTTATTTTTGTCACCCTCGCCAGCAAGTGGGTCCATTTGTGACAATGTTAATGGTCTCATGTTCAAATGAAAATAAATTAAATGCGACAAAGATGGCTTTGAATCAAAGAAAATCTTGGCGTGCAATTTTTGGGGGTCATGTTCCTGTCAGTCATATTTGAAATGCCAGTGTGCTAATTAATTTGTTACATTCTTATGTTGACGGCCATGGACCCCCTCCTCACATATGATGGATAGAAGCTTCAAGACATCGCCAAGTTAAGATACACATCTAAAATTAGCCTGCGTTGCCATCACCTTATGTACCACTGCCCGTCCACCACCTCACAAGGTCTCTGAACTCTGATGTCCACAAAACTTCATTGTCACGTTAGGATCCTGCCGTGGCGCATGTTCCCTACGTCTGCCCCAATAGGTTATGTAGTCTTCTCTCGGTTCAAAGATGCAACAACCATTACAATAAGTCCATAGTATTTAGAGCAACTTTCATCAGAAAGGTTCATTTTCATGCGAGACAATAGTTACTAATGCCTTCCAAGCCTAATGTAGAGAAGACACTGGACTGAGTGCCCTCCATGACTGTTCATCTTTTGCAGCACCTCTGAATGTTTCAACTGCCCTTTTTATGGACTTAAATAGATTGATATATGGAGTGTGGATGTACTAGTTGGTCTCATGCCACTATTCGGCACCTGCAGTCCAATTCAATGTGGAACTTACCACATCATGGTTGTGTACATATCGGTTCCATTCAAACCGTAAATGTTATAAGTCAATTATTCAGTTCACCTTCCAAATTTCTACACTAAAGTAGGAGGTAGATGTCACGTCCATTGGATATCATCGAGTCTAAATTTTAATTGAGGAAAAGTTGGGGTCAAACCAGTCGATGATGTCCAAGTCTCTCGACAAAGTACACGACTAATTGCCACAACTCATCATAAATGACATTGCATATATACTAAACCACGGGGTTCACTAGTTTAACCCATGAGTTAATGGTGGTGCTTTTAGGTACCTCGGTCGACATCTCAGAGTATTTTTCTGCTACTACCAACATTTATTGTGTGTGTGTGTGCGGATCTTTTGCTCTTTCTTGTATTTTTTTGGGTGCTTATCAAGGTTCACACAAATTCATTTACAAGGATGTGTTTTGGCCTATATACACTCTTAAATGTTAATTATAAGAAAAAATTGAGGTGTATGGATAACTGAGGGGAAACATTTTGGTTTGTTGGAAGACAACAAATTTTATTGCGAAACTCATACATATTATAAATTGCTTAAGAACTTGCTTGGATGACAAGGAAAAAATTACGCCAAATTCGAAATTATTTGGAAGTAGGACAACATATTATGCCGCGATAACCTATATTTTGAGAAATGAAAATTATAAATTCCAATCTCACATTCTCAAGTGGCATATGTCCATCTGCCACATATAGGTTAGTTCTGAACTTCTGATTCACCCGATGTCAAGGAAACATTTGAGTCTGATTTTCAAGGAGGAAGACCACCCAGTTTTCCATTTCATTTAAACGTAACCGTAAAGGAGTACAATACAGCTCATGTTTCACACACAACGACCACCCTCTCCAAGTCTGCCACAACCATTGCAACATGCTTCTTTTTGCAATGCTGCTAGACAGATTCCTTTACGGTGATAAGGTAACAAAATCCTCGACATCCAGATGTGTCATTCAAAAGTCAAAACAGCAAAATAAAAGTAGAAAAGCTCATAAATGCAACCCAAGAGCTCCCGATGCCTTCCAAGCCCACCGCAGCAAAGGCATTGGATTGTTCTCCACGAACTGTCCATCTCTCAGCTTGAAGCATTTCTGAATCCTTCATCTATCTTTGATGGACCAATATAGATATGAAATATCAAGTGAGGATGTACTACCAATCACATGCAATTATTAAGCACATGCATCAAAATTAATGCGGAACTTACCACACCATAACATGCATGTCTATATCCGTTCGATTTAAGGCATAAATGTTGTAGTCGATTCCTTAGTTCAGCTCTCAAATTTCAACACAAAGTAGGAGTTGTATAGCAAATTTCTTTGGATATTACTAGATTTTTAGTAAAACACTAGGTTCATTTGTTCAAACACTGGCTAGATCATCATATTTTTGGGCACCTTGAAAGCCATAATTTTTTTGCCAATTTCAGTTTCATTCCTAAGGAATTCCTTTTGGGCCATTATCAACCTAATGCACACCAGTTTTGTGGTTGTATTTGGGCAAAATTATTTCTTTGACATGCACACTATAAATTTCATCTTTGTTGATTGAGATCTTTGTCACCCTCGCCACTAGCTGGGTTCATATGTTCCTGGTGTTACGTAATGGCTTGTGTCCGAGTGTAGCTAAATTAAATGTGATTAAGATCATTCTCCAGTAAAGTGCAATTTTGTGAGTCATGTTGGTGTCTCTCATTTTGGCTTGCTATCTGAAATGACGGTGTGTTAATTAATAGGTTACACTCCTAATGTTGATGGCCATGGATCCTTTCCTAGTCGATGATGGATATTGGTTTCTAGAGATCATGTCGTTAAGATAAGCATCTAAAATTAGGCTTCACATTTGTCATCACCTTATGTACTACCAGTCTTCCACCATGAGGTTTATGAAGTTCAGAATTTTCTGGACCTTAATGTTGAAAGAGCTTCATTGTTAAGGTTTTTTGCCTATTATCAACTAAATAGAAGTTGTTAAAAGGTTAACCGTCATAAAATTTAGGTATATGAATACATCAGAGAAAAACACAAGTTTTGGTTTGTCAGAAAACATTGAACTTCTATTACTCGCATATGAAAAGTCCTTAACAGTCTGTTTGGATGATTAAATCTTTTGGAGTAGTAAAGCATATTATGCGGCTAAATTCACTCCCCCTAATAAATATAACTATATTAGATCCAATTTAGACTTTGAACAATATCTCCCCTAAAGTCATATCCATCGATCTCAGCACATAGTGGTGAGGTGGAAGGCGATACTTCATTTATATTCTTAGTAAGCAATTCACGTGTCCTATTACATCAAAGCGAAACCATCAATCCATTAAACGGTACACAGTTCGAGTTTAGTACAAACTGGTCAGTCCAATGACCGAGAATATTCATGAGCAGAACTGAAGCTACGCTTAACTAAAGATCTAGCCTTGGTGCATGTTTCCTATATGTGCTTGAATTAGTTAATGTGGTATTGTCATGGGTGCAAGATGCAACAGTCATTACAAAATATCCATAATGCTTAAAACAACTTTCATTAGAAATTTCAAAAGTCAAAATAGCGAAATAAAAGCCCAAAATGTCATTGCTGCACCATAAGAGCTACTGATGCCTTCCAAGCCTACCGAAGCAAAGGGACTCGAGAGCCCTCCATGAACTATTCATCTCTCAGCTTGCATCTATTTTGAATGCTTCACCTGCTCTTTTATGGAGTGAGGATGTACTATTTGATGACATGCATAGTCCAATTCCATGTGAAACTTACCACACAATAACCATGTATATATCCATTTAACTAAAGTCGTAAATGTTCTAGTCATCTATTCAGCTCAGCTTCCAAATTTCCACACTAAAGTGGGAGGTAAATGGCAGATGCCTCTGGGTATAAATCTGACTTCAACTATAAAGTGAGAGAAAGCTGGGGAGCAAATTAGTCGAAGAATTCTGAGCCTCTCTGCAAAATAAGAAAAATTGCCAGCAACCATATACAAACGACACTGCATATAGGTTCACTAGTTCAAACTAGGAGCTAATGGTAGTGCTATTGGGTAGCTTGGGATTCGACCCACAAAAACTTTGTTACACATTGTGTGTGTGGGAGATTAAGCATGTAGAATTTAGACATCCGTATAATAAATTGTCATATTTTTTCCTTTTTCCTGACCAGAGTTCACCATTTTTTATGAATAACACTGAATACAGCCTTTTAGACCCAAGCTACATTAACTCTAAAATGTGTTGGAACGATCTACGATCTAAGAAAGTCAAGTACAATTACAAGAAGCTCCCATTCTTATTTGGGCTGAAGAGAGCACATTTTCTTAACCTCCACCTCAAGTTTGTATTCCTGACAATGCAAGATTTGGCATCACGTTCAGCTAACTATGCATCACCGTTAGTTTTAGTTGGTTTGAAAAGGGTGGGCATTCGTGGTGCAAGTTTAAAACCTGATGAATCATCGAGACGGGCTTTTAAAAGTATGCAACACATTTGTCCTCACGTTATGTATAAATGGTCATTCATCATGTCACTGAAGTTCCGAATTCTCTAGACCCTTAATATGAGGATGCAGAGCGGCACCAAGTCCAAATGCATATGTTACTTATGTCTTCCTTTTGTGCCAACCGTTGTCCACAATTCTTCATTGCTACTTAAATATTTCTTTTGGCATATGAACGTCATTGAACTTTTATTCCAAATATACAGAGTATACTTAACGACCAGTCCGGATGATTTAAGAAACATACAATTTGCCAAAATATTTGGAGTAAGAAAACATATCGTGCAATGTCATCCATTCATGTCGATGCGGAGCATCCTACAGACATCACCATGTCAAGAGTCCGTTTGACAAGTGACGTGTGCCACATCTACTTCACATACGTATACATAAAGGTGAATCATCTCCTTTACATGTGTTCACTTGACTCCTTTAAAGATGGTATACTACTTGACACTCCTCTCGTGTGCATGCATAGGTGTTATCAGAGCTTCACACATGGAGAGGGGGAGTTCATGCGGAAGAGCACGACTACACCATCCAAGAGGGAAGCCTGGGAGCGGAGAAGGAACCGTCAAGAACAAGGCAAGGTTCCAGCAAGCACCCACGGGAGTCCACGGGAAGGAAATGACTTGCGAGGCCTCTGGATACCCAGTGTGCATGGGTCCTTGGACCCCGTGCACATGGGACCCCATGCCTACGGTACACCCTCGTGCGCATGGGCTAAGCCGCCAGCTCTCTGGATATCCCGTGCGCACGGGCTCCACTTACCTCGTGCAAACGGGGTTGCCTGCGTGCAACTGTTGGGCTTTGCCCATGTATTACCATTTCGTTCCCACTTACCCCTTCATGCCTTGGACCTATATATACCCTCCTTCCTCCTCCATTTAGGGATAACTAAGATTAAATCTAGACATTAGAGCTTAGCTCATGTATCTCCCCTTGTGGGATTCCTCTTGAGAGAGAAGAATCCATTGGAGTGCAATTCCTCCACTTGTGGAGAAGGATTCCCCAAATGAATCATCAAGACCTAGAAGGATTCCCCAAGTGAATCATCAAGACCCATCTCTCCTAGAGATTTGGACGAACTACCCTTATAACTTTATTTCCCTTTTTGTTCTTCGATCTTGATGCATCCCATGTATTGCTTGTGATTTGAGGAGTACTTGGTGTGGATCTTGTACATTAGAGTGTTCTTTGTGTTTTCCCTTTGTGTTCTTGGTGTTCTTCCTCCAATCCACCTCAAATTTGTGATCATCGGGCCACCTAGGGTTTTGCCCTACATCACATGTACTCTTGGCAATTTCTTCTCTTGGCAGAACATGTATGTATGTTTTACATTTTAGTGTGGATTGAACTGATGGAGACATTGAGTGGACACCAACACACCGTCATTGTCGGAAGAAAAGCAACCAGAACCCTCGACTGGATCCGTCTGACCATTTCTTGCAATTTGAGACTACAAGAGTACAAGATTTTGCAATAGGAGAGCTCCTCATGCCTTCCGAGCCTATCATATCAAATCAACTAGAATGCCCCCCATGAAGTTTTCATCTCTCGGATTGCAGCACTTCTGAATCCTTTTATGCTCTTTTATGAATCAAAGTTTTTTCTGTTCTCTTATGAAGCAAGATAGACCGAGATATCGAATGATGATGTTGCACTAGTTGGTATTGTGCCATTATTCGACATGTATAGTCTCTTTCATCTCCGGACTTACCACCACATTCATATGCACATCTCCATATTAAATTCAATTGAAGTTATAGATCTTTGAGTAATTATTCAATTCAGTTCTGATGTCCTGAGTTTGGACATGAAAGTAGGAGAATGATGGCCAGTGACTTGGCCTACCGTTGAAAAAGGTTATCGAGAGCGTGAAATGTAGGATCAAACTAAGAGAATATTTTGGCGATCTCTACGAATTAAGTAAATAATTGCCATAACTTTTGTACAAAGGATACTACATTGTTAACAGATCTCTAGGTTCACTAGTCCAAACTTGGAGTAGTGTTCATGTTTTTGGGCATCTTGGAAGCCATCTAGTAAGGGTACGCGATCCAAATCGATTCTAGTGCCATAATTCATCCCCTTGTGAAATTTAGTATCATGGATGTTGCCCTATTGGCCATGAGGTAGTCGTCATCTGGTGAAATAACAAGGGTTCTCCCAGATCCAAAGTATTAGACAGACTCTAGAACTCGTTTGAATGATTAGAGAGAATCAAGCACAAGCTGGAAGATCAGCTGCTACTGTTGCTAAAGAGAGTGTGTTTTCTTGGAGCCTTCTCTCAATTACAAACACTGCTAAGCAACAGGAGGTGCATGCACAAAGACAGTAACCAAAAGTTCCACAAGTATAGCTGGCTTTCCGTGTGGAACGCGCAAACAAAGCTGCGGGATATGATGCACTTGGTCAATTACCTCAACTCCATGGCAGTTTCAGCTAAGTTTTCAACACGAAATGGTAAGCTAAGATCTTACGACCTTGTGGACAGACTGTATACCATGGGATCCCGATACCTCTTGATCCTACCACGACAAAGCTGCCAGAGTACCTTTCATTGACTACTCGTCTCTTACCTAGCAATGTTGGCGCTGAGCATGGATTTAAGGTTTCCTGTATCAGACTATATACTATGTAGTGATGTGCTACTCTGCTTGATGGCTTTATTTATAAAGTCGGGCTCTACGGTTTTCTCTAGAAAAAGAAAGTGGATTTAAGGTGCTCGTCCACCAAAACGAATTTCCAACCTCGTGCTCCCTTGCCTCACCTGTTCTTTCCTAGAGCATCTATAATCGGACATATCAAATCCAACACTCTACACGTCCGCACACGCGCCATGGACAGGTCAATCCTCAAATCACTATGCCTCATGTGCTACAAGGTAGATGATCAACGAAATTCCGAAATATAGACAAACGGACATAGAACAAGCAATATAAACATCAAGTTAACCCAGACCAAAAGACACAGTTTAAACATCATAGCTCAACCAGCGAACGGACAGAGATGAAAACTTATAATTTACTAAAAGGCAAACAGAGACGGAGTGGGCCAAGCATTCGAAAGGAGTCAATGTAGCTGGCCCTCCATCTTGGGGGAGGGGGAGGGGGTCATTGGAGCCATCGGACAAGGAGTCGATGTAGCTGGCCCTCCTCTAAATGGCGCGGTTATGTGGCTTCGCCAGCTTGGCGGCTTTCGCTGCCACTTCGCGCTTCAATTGCTTGATATTGAGCGGGAGCGCCTTGGTGTTCTTCCTACGAAGCTGACAGGCGTCCGTCTCTGCCGTCATGAGCAGGCGGCGGAGAATAGCCGCAAGGAGCTGCTCCTCCGCATCAGGCTTAGGAAATCAGCATGGGCGGTAGGAGGAAGATGTGGCCGTCTCTGATGCCGCCACCCTCGCCCTAGCCTGCTGCCCCTCAAGGCTGGTGGCGTGCGGCTCCAATTCCGACCGGTGGTGCGGGCACGAGCACCCACATATGACCACGAGGATCAGCCGCCGGAATCAATTGATGTCATACAATAAGCACATCTAAGTGATGGTCGGCAGCGAAATATCTTAACTGGCATAAACAACAATGTACGCTTTTCAAGTTTTCTCAAGTGCCGGTCGACGTCCTGGCCAAATATATGTGAGACCTGGCTGAGCACGCCATCCAACCCCGCCGCCACCGGTCATGTGTTGTGTCTAGCTGTTCCACTAGCAGCATTAGTGAGCTAAAGTCCGCAAAGGGCAGCACCAACCAGCTGCCAAGATCAAGCTGATCTCTTCAAATTTCAAATTCTGAAGAAAGTATTTCAAGCTACAGTGGATGCATGCGTCAAATGTGAAACGCTCTAAGCTAGCAAACGTTATTGCCTAAATAATTAACCAGAAGCTGGTCAATATCGCCGCATAATCCTTTTGTTTACTACTACTCCCTCTGTTTCCAAATATAAGTCTTTTTAAAGATTTCAACAAGAGACTACATACGAAGTAAAATAAGTGAATCTACACTCTAAAATATGTCTATATACATCCGTATGTTGTTATCCATTTGAAACCTCTAAAAAGACTTATATTTAAAAACAGAGAGAGTAGATCATTGATAGCACGCGTTGCCGTGCCTGTCTTCATAAAATATTTGGGAATAAAGTAAATATAACGAGACATTTAAATTGTAAGTTAAAATGACATGAATTTGTAAGGCATCATGGCTTGCTTTATTAATCATCATTCCTTCTATTTATCCCTAGAATCATTTTCTTGTTACAGTTTAGCCAACAACAAAAATTAAGGAGTATTTGACGAAAAACTACCACATTAGGGGTTACCGTTCCACAGAACTACCACTTTCAAAAAAGTGACTGATAACTACCGAAAATTTCAAATTTTGTGACAAAAAACTACCAAGTCGTGTTGACCGTCTATTTAGCCGTTCTAACCGCTTAACTGACAGGGATGGCCCACATGGCAGGCGGACGGCTGCCCTAACGGCTAACGGTGCCCCACTCGCGGCCGTTAGTGGCCCGGCTCGGTCGGAACCAGCCAGGGGCCAGGTCAAAACGACCGACCGGCTAGCCGACCGAACCACATCTCTCTCCCCCGAGCTCTCTCCTCTGTCTCTAGGCGGCGGTGGTAATGGCGGCAGTGGATCCAAACCCCGACGGCGATTCGTTCGGCGGCCAACCTCCTGGCGTTGTTGGGGGCCGCGTCGACCTTTCGGAGGTCGATACGTGGCTAGGCAACTCTAGCTTTGCGGCGCAACAGCCTGAATCTGGAGTTGGCGGCAGCGGCGGCTGGACCACCGATGAGCCATCCCAGGAGTTGGCGGCGGCTCCACCACCGACGATGACAAGAAGTGCACCTCGTGGCCGGCGCAAGCTTCCTCGTGCAAGAGGCGGCATGTACGACGCTAGGCAGCTCTGGTTTCAGTTTTATTGACAGGATGTATTTTAGGTCAATTTCCCCTAATGTATGATAACAGAGTAATTGCAAATTGTTAGAAACTTTAGCAGTGTGCATTCTTTGTAATAATTTATTCCATTTTTGTCTAGTATTGATGACCCAAAATGGGGAATTTGGTTCCATTTAGAAGGTAGAGATTCTGTTGTTAGAAACATGTACCAGTCAGACATATCATTTGGGACTCTGGTATCTCTTATTAGGAGTGAGGGTTGTTGCTCTGATGATTATATGTACTATGTTAGTGATGCTCATAAAGGGATAGAAGGCTTAGAGAAAATATCTTCTGAAGATGATGTGCAGCAGATGTTGCTCCACTCTCTAAATGAAAAGAGTGTGAACATAAGAGTTGTGAGAGCAAATGAGTTGTGTAATGCAGATGAAAACAAAGATTATTATTTTGTTGATCATTGCATTAACACCCAACAAAGTTGCACTAAGTTGGTGGATACAAGCATGGACGGAAAGAAAGAGCTTAAGAAAAGTATTCTTCAGAGAGAAGCTGACCTCAATCATTTTGAAGGTGACACTGATGTATCAGAATTTCTGTCTGATTCAGATGGCAACAGTGTAGAACTGCAAGCAGTTTCTTCATCTGATGATGAAGATAGACCAATGTCACAGAAACTAAAGCCAGTGAGAAATCCTGGTCCAACAATTAGATCACACAATGAGGCTGAGAAAATGGAAAACCCAGATTGGTTGCCTGAAGCTGATGAAGAATGTTTTCCTGGTGATTATGGCATTAGTGATGAAGAAGATGAGCCTGGAGGATCCTATAAACTACCAAGTGGTAGGAAGAGAAGGAATATGAAGTTGAAGGAAAAGGTATGGTTCAATCCCAAACTACCAAACCCAGAAGAACAGTTTTGTAAGGGATTGTGCTTCACCAGTGTTTATGAGTACAAAGATGCACTTAGGGATTTTCACATTAGGACATTGAGGAACTTTCAATACCATAGAAATGCCCCGGATAGGATTATTGTTTGGTGCTCAGAGAGAGCACAAGGATGTGATTTTTATATCACTGCCTCTAAAATAGCTCATGAGAAAACTTTCTGCATCAAGAAGTGTGATATTGTGCACACTTGTGGAGCATGTGCAGAGTCCACAAAGGTTACTACAAAGTGGTTGTCCAGATCAGTACAGGAATCATTGAGAGAAGGCATTAGATCTCCTGTGGATGCATTAATTAAAAAGACAAAGACCAAGTTTTCAGTGGATGTGTCAAGGAGTGTGGCATATAGGGCAAGGAGGAAGGCAGTTGATGTGGTGCAAGGTGATCACAAGCAGCAGTATTTGAGGTTAAGAGATTATCTTCAAGCTGTTCTTGATACAAACCCTGGGAGCAAGTGTATAGTGACAACATTTGAAGATCCAGAAAACCCAGCACCTACTCCTAGATTCAAGTATCTTTTCTACTGTTTAGCAGCTTCAAAGGAAGGTTTCCTTAATGGTTGCAGACCATTTATAGGTAATTTTTGAAGATTTAACTTTTATTAATTAGTGGTTTCCTAGTAGTTCAATGTTGTAGCTAATTTATCACTTAATCCAGGTCTTGATGGATGCTTCATCAAGTTAACCACTTGACAACAAATGCTTGCAGCCACAGGAAGGGATGGCAACAACAACATCTACCCCATAGCTTTTGGTGTGGTTGACAAGGAAGATGGAGAGAGTTGGACTTGGTTTTTAACTCAGTTGAGATGTTGCATTGATAGTGGCAACAAGTTTGGAACATACACCATCATATCTGACAGGCAAAAGGTTAGTGTCTTATGCACAAATATGTTTGATCAATGTGGTTTTAGTACATGTTGGAATTATTTAAGTTTGATCATGTGCATTACTAATTTGTTAATGTACAGGGCTTGCTTAAGGCAATAAATGAGGTATTCCCTGATTCACCTCAAAGGTACTGTCTTAGGCACATATATGCAAATTTCCAAGCAGCTGGATTTAGAGGGCAGGAACTAAAGAAATGTGTGGACCAAGCTAGCTACTCCTACACAAAACATGGTTATGAATTAGGGATGGTAGATTTGAAAGCACAGTGTGAGGATGCTTGGAAATGTCTCAAAAAGATTGATGCTCCTGCTTGGGCTAGGTTTGCTATGGATCATACATGCAAAACAGATCTAGTGGTGAACAACCTGAGTGAAGTGTTCAACAAGATGATACTGAATGTTAGGGCTAAGCCTATAAGAAGAATGATTGAAGGGATTAGGACCAAGCAGATGATCAAGAGGCAGCAGACTAGAGAGAAGTTACAGATTAGCAGGTGGACAATCACACCCAACTATGCAGAGATTTTAGAAGAGAACAAGAAATATGCCAAGTATTGCCAGGCTGATAGAGCAGGTCAAACAATATGGCAAGTTACCAGCAAAGAAAAACAATATTTTGTTGACATGGGAAAATATAACTGTGATTGCAAGAGATGGAACATGTCAGGATACCTTGCAGTCATGCCATATCTGCAATGATAAAGTAAAAATTGCATCCTGAGGACTATGTTAGTGAATTTTTCAAGAAGACATTATATTTTGAGACATACAAAGAAATTATATACCCTGTCCCTGGTCCAGATTGTTGGCCTCAAACAAACACACCAGACATTGAGCCTCCTGTTTTTAAAGAAAAGGCAGGGAAAAAACAAACTACAAGGAGGAAAGGGGAGTTTGAAGTTCCAGGTCCAAGAGATAGTAGTAGATGGGGACTATAACATGTAGTAACTGTGGGCTAGGACACAAGTATACAAGTTGCTAGAAGGCTCTGAGGCCTAAGCTTCAGATGAGGAAAAACAAACATGGGGTAATTACATGACTTACAAGTTTCCTTTTTCCATGGTATTTACCTCACTAAATGTGTTCTGGTTCTTGAATGCAGGAAAACAGGGCAGTTTATGCAGATACACCAGCTGCATCAGCTCAAGGCCATGCTACAACTGGAAGAAGAGACAATCCTACCATATCAGTCCCTGATGCAAACAACAAATAGAGCATCACATTCTGCTCCAGGCCCTTCTACATCAGCACCGGCCCCTGTTGGTACATCCAGAAGGGGCAGGCCTGCAGGTAGAGGGAGAAATACTGGTTTCAGTGCACCAAGATCTGCCACAACTTCTGCACAAGATTTGGCAGGGACCAAAAGGAAGAGCTATCCAAGCTCCAAATTGAAGGGCTACTTCTATGCAAGTGGTAACTAATGGTAAGTCTAAACTTAGTTTCTGAACTTTTCTGAAGTTAGTTTCTACACTTGTCTGAAACTGAATTGCACGTAGTTTATCTAAGATGGGCCTGCTGCC